>NW_025318141.1:0-13548 GCF_018873765.1 Telopea speciosissima
AATGAACATCGCCGAAATAGGTATCGATTCGACGGTCCACGACCCTCAACATCGCATTAACATGTCTAATAAGAGATAAGTACACGTTTTAGAAAATACCAAACCCAAAAAAAGTACAGAAATTCCCCAAAATAACCCCAAATGACTCACCCGATCCCGTTTAAATAAAAAATGAACATATGTCGAAATAGGTATCGATTCTAAGGTCACGACCCAGAACATCGCATCCACACGTCTAATAAGAGATAAGGACGATTTTTAGAGAATCCCAAGCCCAAAAATGTACAGAAATGTCCCCAAGTAACCCTAAACGACCCACCTACTCGGTTCAAACGAAAATGAACATATGTCGAAATAAGTATCGATTCGAAGGTCACGACCCTCACCATCGCATCCACACGTCTAATAAGAGATAAGTACACGTTTTAGAAAATACCAAACCCAAAAAAGAACAAAAATGCCCCCAAATTACCCCAAACGACTCACCTCAACATCGTATCCACACGTCTAATACGAGATAAGGACACTTTCTAAAAAATGTAAAACCCAAAAAGTATAGAAGGACCTCCAAATAACCCCAACCGACCCACCCGGTCTGGTTTAAACCGAAAATGAACATATGTCGAAAGAGGTATCGATTCAAAGGTCACGACCCTCAACATCACATCCATACATCTAATAAGAGATAAGGACATCTTTTAGAAAATCCCAAGCCCAAAAGAGAACAGAAATGCCCACAAATAACCCCAAACGACCCACCTGATCTGGTTTAAATTGAAAATGAACATATGTCGAATTAGGTATCAATTCGAAGGTCACGACCGTCAACGTCGCATCCACACGTCAAGTAAGAAATAAGGACACTTTTTACAATATACAAACCCAAAAAAGTACAGAAATGCCCCTAAATAATCCCAATCGACCCACCCGGTATGGTTTAAACAAAAAATGAACATATATCGAAATAGGTATCGATTTGAAGGTCACGATCCTCAACATCGCATCCACACTTCTAATAAGAGATAAGGAATATTCTTAGAAAATCCCAAGCCCAAAAGAGTACAAAAATGCCCACAAATAACCCCAAACGACCCACATGGTCTGGTTTAAATCGTAAATGAACATATGTCAAAATAGGTATCGATTTGAAGGACACGACCATCAACATCGCATCCACACGTCTAATATGAGGTAAGGGAACATTTTAGAAAATACAAAACCCAAAAAAGTATACAAATGCCCGCAAATAACCCCAAACGACCCACCCGGTCCGGTTTACACCGAAAATGAACATATGCAGAAACAGGTATTAATTCGAAGGTCACGACCCTCAACATCGCATCCACACGTCTAATAAAAGATAAGGATACTTTTTAGAAAATCCCAAGCCCAAAAAAGTACAAAAATACCCCCAAATAACCCCAAACGACCAACCCGGTCTGGTTTAAACCGAAAATGAACATATGCCAAAATAGGTATCGATTCGAAGGTCACGATCGTCAACATCGCATCCACACTTCAAATAAGAGATAAAGACACTTATTAAAAATATAAAACCCAAAAAAGTACAGAAATGCCCCCAAATAACCCCGAACGACCCACCCGGTTTGGTTTAAATAAAAAAGAACCTATGTCACAAGAGGTAAAGATTCGAAGGTCACGACCCTCAACATCGTATCCACGTGTCTAATAAGTGATAACGACAATTTTTAGAAAATCCCAAGCCCCAAAGAGTACAGAAATGCCCCCAAATAACCCCAAATGACCCACCTGATCAGGTTTAAAGCAACAATAAACATATGTCGAAATAGGTATCGATTCGAAGGTCACGACACTCAACATCGCATCCACACGTCCAATAAGAGATATGGGCAATTTTAAGACAATCCCAAGCCCAAAAGAGTATACAAATGCCCTCGAATAATCCCAAACGGCCCACCAACCCTGGTTTAAATCGAAAAGGAACATATGTTGAAATAGGTATCGATTCGAAGGTCACAACCATCAACATTGCCTCCACACGTCTAATAAGAGATAAGGACACTTTTTAGAAAATACAAAACCCTAGAAAGTATAGAAATGCCCCCAAATAACCCCAAACGACCCACCCGGTTTGGTTTAAACCGAAAATGAACATATGTCAAAAGAGGTAACGATACGAAGGTCACGACCCTCAACATCGCATCCACGTGTTTAATAGGAGATAAGGACAATTTTTAGAAAATCCCAAGCCCCAAAGAGTACAAAAATGCCCCCAAATAACCCACACGACCCACCTGGTCTTGTTTAAAGCGAAAATAAACATATGCCGAAATATGTATCGATTCAAAAGTCACGACCCTCAACATCGCATCCACACGTCCAATAAGATATATGGACAATTTTTAGAAAATCCCAAGCCCAAAAGAGTACAGAAATGCGGCCGAATAATCCCAAACGGCCCTCTGACCCTGGTTTAAATCGAAAAATGAACATATGTCAAAATAGGTATCGATTCAAAGGTCACGACCCTCAACATCGCATCCACACGTCTAATAAGAGATAAGGATACTTTTTAGAAAATACCAATTACAGAAAAGTACAGAAATGCCCCAAAATAACCCAAAACGACCCACCCGTTCTGGTTTAAACCAAAAATGAACATATGCCGAAATAGGTATCGATTCAAAGTTCATGACCATCAACATCGCATCCACACATCTAATATGAGGTAAGGGCAATTTTTAAAAAATACAAAACCCAAAAAAGTATACAAATGCCCGCAAATAACCACAAACGACCCACCCGGTCCGGTTTAGGCCGAAAATGAACATATGCCAAAACAGGTATTAATTCAAAGGTCACAACCCTAAACATCGCATCCACACGTCTAATAAGTGATAAGAACACTTTTTAGAAAATCCCAAGCCCAAAAAAGTACAGAAATGCCCCCAAATAACCCCAGACGACCAACCCAGTCTGGTTTAAACAGAAAATGAACATATGCCAAAATAGGTATCGATGCGAAGGTCTCGACCGTCAACATCGCACCCACACTTCAAATAAGAGATAAAGTCACTTATTAAAAATATAAAACCCAAAAAAGTACAGAAATGCCCCCAAGTAACCCCAAACGACCCACCCGGTTTGGTTTAAATAAAAAATGAACATATGTCAAAAGAGGTAACGATTCGAAGGTCACGACCCTCAACATCGTATCCACGTGTCTAATAAGAGATAATGACAATTTTTAAAAAATCCCAAGCCCCAAAGAGTACAGCAATGCCCCCAAATAACCCCAAACGACCCACCTGGTCAGGTTTAAAGCGATAATAAATATATGTCGAAATAGGTATCGATTCGAAGGTCATGACCCTCAACCTCGCATCCGCACGTCCAATAAGAGATATGGACAATTTTAAGAAAATCCCAAGCCCAAAAGAGTATAGAAATGCCCCCGAATAATCCCAAACGGCCCACCGACCCTGGTTTAAATCGAAAAGGAACATATGTTGAAATAAGTATCGATTCGAAGGTCATGACCATCAACATCGCCTCCACATGTCTAATAAGAGATAAGGACACTTTTTAGAAAATACAAAACCCTAAAAAGTACAGAAATGCCCCCAAATAACCCCAAAAGACCCACCCGGTTTGGTTTAAACCGAAAATGAACATATGTCAAAAGTGGTAACGATTCGAAGGTCACGACCCTCAACATCGCATCCACGTATCTAATAAGAGAAAAAGACAACTTTTAGCAAATCCCAAGCCCCAAAGAGTATAGAAATGCCCCCAAATAACCCAAACGACCCACCTAGTCCGGTTTAAAGGGAAAATAAACACATGCCAAAATAGGTATCGATTCGAAGGTCACCACCCTCAGCATCGCATCCACACGTCCAATAAGAGATATTGATAATTTTTAGAAAATCCCAAGCCCAAAAGAGTACAGAAATGCCTCCAAATAATCCCAAGCGACGCACCCGGTCTGGTTTACAACAAAAATGAACATATGTCGAAATAGGAATCGATTCGAAGGTCACGACCCTCAACATCGTATCCACACATCTAATAAAAGATAAGGACACTTTTTACTTAACACAAAACCCAAAAAAGAGCTGAAATGCCCCCAAATAACCCCAAACGACCCACCCGGTTTTGTTTAAATCGAAACTGAACATCTGTCGAAATAGGTATCGATTCGAAGGTCACGACCCTAAACATCGCATCCACACGTCTAATAAGAGGTAAGGACCATTTTTAGAAAATCGAAAGCACAAAAGAGTACAGAAATGCCCCCAAATAATCCCAAACGACCCACCTGGTCTGGTTTAAACCGAAAATGAACATATGTCAAAATAGGTATCGATTCGAGGGTCACGACGATCAACACCGCATCGACACGTCTAATAAGAGATAAGGACACTTTTATAAAGTACAAAACCCAAAAAAGTATTAAAGTGCCCCCAAATAACCCCAAACGACCATCAAAGTTTGGTTTAAACCGAAAATGAATATATGTCGAAAGACGTATCGATTTGAAGGTCACGACCCTCAACTTCGCATCTGCACATCTAATAAGGGATAAGGACAATTTTTAGAAAATCCCAAGCCCAAAAGAGTACAGAAATGCCCCCAAATAACCCAAAATGACCCACCCGGTCTGGTTTAAATCGTAAATGAACATAAGTCGAAATAGGTATCGATTCGAAGGTCACGACCATCAACATCTCATCCACACGTCTAATAAGAGATAAGGACAATATTTAGAAAATCCCAAGCCCAAAAGAGTACTAAAATTTCTCCCACTAATCCAAAACGCCCCACCCGATCTGGTTTAATCCGAAAAGGACCATATGTCGAAATAGGTATCGATTCGAAGGTCACGACCATCAACATCGTATCCACAAGTCTAATAAGAGATAAGGACAATTTTTAGAAAATCCTAAGCCCAAAGGAGTATAGAAATGCCCCCAAATAATCCCAAACGTCCCACACGGTCGGGTTTAAACTGAAAATGAACATAGGTCAAAATAGGTATCGATTTGAAGGTCACGACCATCAACATCGCATCCACATGTCTAATAAGAGACAAGGACACTTTTTACCAAATATAAAACCCAAAAAGTATAGAAATGTCCCCAAATAATCCCAAACAACCCACCCGGTCTGCTTTAAACCGAAAATGTACATATGTCGAAATATGAATCGATTCAATGGTCACGACCATCAACATCGCATCCACACATCTAAAAATTGATAAGGATACTTTTTACAAAATACAAAGCCCAAAAAAGCACAGAATTGCCCCCAAATAACCCTAAACGACCCACCCGGTCTCGTTTAAATTGTAAATGAACATGTGTCAAAATAGGTATCGATTCGGCGATCATGACCCTCAACATTGCATCCACATGTCAAATAAGATGTAAGGACAATTTTTAAAAAATCCAAAGCCCAAAAAAGTGCAGAAATGCCCCGACATAACCCCAAACGACCTACCTAGTCAAGTTTAAACCGAAAATGAACATATGTCAAAATAGGTATCGATTCGAAGGTCATGACCCTCAACATCGCATCCACATGTCTAATAAGAGATAAGGACACTTTTTAGAAAATACAAAACCCATAAAAGCAATGAAATGCCCCCAAATAACCCCAAACGACCCACCCGGTCTGGTATAAACCGAAAATGAACATATGTCAAAACAGTTATCGATTCGAATGTCACGAGCCTCAACCTCGCTTCCACACGTCTAATAACAGATAAGGACACTTTTTAGAGAATCCCAAACCCAAAAAACTACAGAAATGCCCCCATATAACCCCAAACGATCCACCCATTTTGGTTTAAATCGAAAAGGAACATAGGCCGAAATAGGTATCGATTCGAAGGTCACAACCCTCAACATCGCATCCACACGCCTAATAATAGATAAGGACACTTTATAGAAACTACCAAACCCAAAAAAGTATAGAAATGCCCCCAAATAACCCCGAATGACCCAGCTGGTTTGGTTTAAACCAGAAATGAACATCTGCCAAAATAGGTATCGATTTGACGGTCACGACCCTCAACATCACATCCACACGTTTAATAAGAGATAAGGACATGTTTTAGAAAATACCAAACCCAAAAAAGTACAGAAGTGGCCCCAAATAACCCCAGACGACTCACTCGATCCCTTTTAAACCAAAAATGAACATATGTCGAAATAGGTATCGATTCGAAGGTCACGACCCTGAACATCGCATCCACACGTTTAATAAGAGATAAGGACGCTTTTTAGAGAATCCAAAACCCAAAAATGTACAGAAATGCCCCAAAATAACCCCAAACGACCCACCTGGTCTGGTTCAAATTGAAAATGAACATATGTCGAAATAGGTATCGATTCGATGGTCACGACCCTTTACATCGCATCCACACGTCTAATACGAGATAAGGACACTTTTTACAAAATTCAAAACCCAAAAAAGAACAGAAATGCCCCCAAATTACCCCAACCAATCCACCCGGTCTGGTTTAAACCGAAAATGAACATATGTCGAAGGAGGTATCGATTCGAAGGTCACGACGCTCAACATCCCAGCCACATTTCTAATAAGAGATAAGGACATCTTTTAGAAAATCCCAAGCCCAAGAGAGTATAGAAATGCCCAAAAATAACCCCAAATAACCCACCCGGTCTAGTTTAAACCGAAAATGAACATATGACAAAATTTGAATCGATTCGAAGGTCACGACCATCAACATGGCATCCACAGGTCTAATAAGAAATAACAACTTTTTTTACAATATACAAAACCCCAAAAAGTATAGAAATGCCCTAAATAACCCCAAACGACCCACCCGGTTTGGTTTCAACCAAAAATGAAGATATGTCGAAATAGGTATCGATTCGAAGGTCACGACCCTCAACATCGCATCCACATGTCTAATAAGACATAAGACAATTTTTAGAAAATCCCAAGCCCAAAAGAGTACAGAAATGCCCCCAAATAATCCCAGACGACCCACCCGGTCTGGTCTAAACCGAAAATGAACATATGTCAAAATAGGTATCGATTCGAAGGTCATGATCCTCAACATCGCATCCACATGTCTAATAGGAGATAACGACAATTTTTAGAAACTACAAAACCCAAAATAGTATAGAAATGCCCCCAAATAACCCCAAACGACCCACCCGGTCTGGTTTAAACCGAAAATGAACATATGTCAAAATAGGTATCGATTCGAAGGTCACGACCCTCAACATCGCATCCACATGTCTAATAGGAGATAATGACACTTTTTAGAAAATACAAAACCCAAAAAAGTATAGAAATGCCCCCAAAAAACCCCAAACGATCCACCCGGTCTGGTTTAAATCGAAAATGAACATATGTCGAAATAGTTATCGATTCGAACGTCATGACCCTCAACCTCGCATCCACACGTCTAATAAGAGATGAGGACACTTTTTAGAGAATCCCAAACCTAAAAAAGTACAGAAATGCCCCCATATAATCCCAAACGACCCACCCATTAGTTTAAACCAAAAATGAACTTCTGCCGAAATAGGTATCAATTCGAAGGTCACGACCCTCAACATCGCATCCACACATCTAATAAGAGAGAAGGACAAGTTTTAGAAAATACGAAACCCAAAAAAGTATAGTAGTGCCCCAAAATAACCACAAACGACTCACCCAATCCCTTTTAAACCGAAAATGAGCATATGTCGAAATAGGTATCGATTGAAAGGTCATGGCCCTGAACATCGCATCCACAGGTCTAATAAGAGATAAAGATGCTTTTTAGAGAATCCCAAACCCAAAAAACTACAGAAATGCCCCCCATATAACCCCAAATGACCCACCCATTTTGGTTTAAACCGAAAAGGAACATAGGCCGAAATAGGTATCGATTCGAAGGTCACGACCCGCAACATCGCATGCACACACCTAATAATAGATAAGGACACTTTTTAGAAAATACCAAACCCAAAAAAGTATAGAAATGCCCCCAAATAACCCCAAATGACCCACCTGGTTTGGTTTAAACCGAAAAAGAACATCTGCAGAAATAGGTATCGATTTGACGGTCACGACCCTCAACATCGCATCCACACGTCTAATAAGAGATAAGGACACGTTTTAGAAAATACCAAACCCAAAAAAGTACAAAAATGCCCCAAAATAACCCCAAACGACTCACCCGATCGGTTTTAGACAGTGGAATTTTCATTTTTCGTTTTAACCTTGAAGATGACAAGACTAAAGTTCTCGAAGGGGGGCTATGGTATCTTCAAAGAAGGGCGATGATTCTGCGCCCTTGGAGTCCAGATGCTTGCTTGGACAGGGTTGATTTATGTTCTGTCCCAGTTTGGATTTCTCTTCCCAACCTTCTGTTTCACTTCTGATCTTCTGAGGCTCTTAGTTTGATTGGGAGTGTCATTGGAAAGCCTATTGTGACTGACAAAATGACTAGATCCATGGAGAGGCTGTCCTATGCTCGCTTGTGTGTGGAAGTTGCTGCGGACAAAGATCTTCCCTCTTCCATTCTAGTTTATAGAGATGATGGCTTTGCTTTCAATCAATGTGTGGCTTATGATTGGAAACCTCCCTGTTGTAAGCATTGCAGGATCTTTGGGCATCTTATTGATTCTTGTAAGTTTGTTAGCCGCATTCCAAACCAGAAACATTCGAAAACTAAGCAGGAATGGCGGGTGAAGGGTGATGCCGAAAAAGAAGGTGGCGTTTTTGCCGGAACTGAGGTTGGACAGCCGGCCAGGCAGGCTGGAATTGGAATTTCAGATTCGAATTTGGTTTCCTTAATTGCTCACAATAATAAAGGGAAGGGGGTTACCCAATCTTTGGGCCATGATAACAGTTTTGGCAAGATTATTTCGAGAAATTCTGAGTCAATTGGTGGACAGAATATTATCAAAGAAGTTTCCCAATCCAACGCTTTTGCCTTGTTGGAAAATCTGACGGAGGAGGTGCATTATGATCCTACAGAGATGATGTTGGATCCGGATTCCTGTGCCATCTTGTTAGGCAATGATTATGGCCAAGAGGTAGAAGATCCTTCCCCCCAGCCGTTAGCTATCATTCCTAATTTGGGAATGGAGGGAGATAATGGAGCGGATTTGGCTAGATATGAGAATATTCAGGTGGGAGGATATGATGGAGATTTTTTTGAGGAGGACCCACGGTCAAGAGTGGCTGTCCAGAAAGTGAGTGCAATTTTTAACACTTGCCATACTGAGAAGATCCCTAGTGAGTCTTTTTTAGATAATGGAGAAAGTGATGGGGCTATAGATGAGCTGGCCGTGGCCAATCCTTTGGAATTGAAGAATCCTAATCTGTCTCCATTGGGGAAGGAATTTGGTGAACCGGCTATGAGAAGGAAGACCCAGTTTTGGAAAGAAATAAAAGTGGAGAAGAGCTGTGGCCTTTGAAAGGAAAAGGGGAAAGCCTGACTCCTACTAAACCCTCAGCCAATTTTGAAAGATTAAAAAAGCAAGCTGCGGAGATTCGGGCAGGCCAAGGGCAGTCTAGGAAAGGTACGGGCCATTTAAATTCTATTTCTTATTCTATTCTGGGCCGACCCACGGGGAGGGGGTCTAAGTTCCAGACCCAACGGGTTCTCTTAAACCCGAAAGAGTCTAGTGGAGCTAAGGGAGACGTACCTAGTAAAGGGGGAGTTGACGGATCTAACCTTGATGCTAAATGAAGTGTTTAGCTTGGAATGTTAGAGGCATGAATGCCTCAACCAAACGGCTAGGGATTAAGAAGGTGTGTAAAGACCATCAAGCTAAATTGGTTTGTCTTCTGGAAACAAAAGTTAAGGCGGACAATTGTGCGGCAATTTTTGACAATTTTATTTCAGATTGGAAGTATGTGCACAATGGTGAGTCTGACAACACTGTTCGGATTTGGTTGGGCTGGGATCTGAATTTCTTTAAGGTGGAAGAAATTAAAAAATCTAAGCAATTTATTCATGTCAAGGTGTCGATTGTGGGAATCCATGCCTCTTTCCTTTGTACTGTAGTGTATGCTCTTAATACTGTGGCTAGTAGGAAGGTTTTGTTGGAGGATGTGGGGACTTTTGCTAATGCTATTGTTTCCCCTTGGGCTGTTTTGGGGGATTTTAATGTTATCCGAAATCAAAATGAGAAAATAGGTGGTGACCCTGTTCGGTTGGAGGCTATGGATGACTTGAACAATTTTATTGATGACTCTGGGCTGATTGACCTGAAGTGGAAAGGGGAAGCTAGACCTGGAATAATAGACAAAGTGGTGATACTCGAATCTGCTGTAAGCTAGATAGGGTGATGGTGAATCTGGCTTGGATGGATGTGTTCAGATCTTCAGAAGCTACCTTCCACCCTCCTGGTCTCTCTGACAATTCTCCAGTGGTGGTGGTTGTGTTAGATGAGACTAACTTTGGCCCTAAACCTTTCAGGTTTTTTGAAGCTTGGATTGGTAGAGAAGGGTTTGATGATTTGGTGCGGAAGGGATGGGAGCAGCCTGTTAGCATGTCCCTCAATCCTATTCTTCGGTTTGCTGCCCGGTTAAGGAATGTTAAGAAGGAGTTGAGGAAGTGGAACAAAGAGTGCATTGGAGATGTTTTTCTTACGGTAAAGGCTACGGAGACTGAGCTGTACCAGACCCAATGCAATCTTGGTGAGCACCCTGATGACCCGAATTTGGTTCTTTTGGAGACACAAGCAAAGGTGAAGTTATGGGAAGCCTTGGTTACTGAGGAAAAGTTTTTAAAGGAGAAGTCTAGGGTGAAGCATATTCAGCTGGGGAATGGTAATAATAGTTTCTTCCACAAATCTATGATTTGTAGGCAGCATAGGAAACATATTATGGAGATTCAAGGGGAAGGAGGAAACATTGTCAAGGACCCTAGCCAAATCAAAGGAGAAGCTGTCTCTTTCTACAAGAAGTTGTTTGGGGCTGATTCGGTTGATAATGGTTTTATGCCCAGTTCGGTTCCCTTGCAGCATGGTCTGTCTCTTGCTCAACAGGAAAGTCTCATTGGAAGGGTGTCCAATAAGGAGATTATGGAGGTTGTGTTTGCTGTGAAAAATTCCGAAGCTCCAGGTCCGGATGGGTTTGGGGCTGCATTCTTCAAACATTCTTGGGATGTGGTTGGCGAAGATTTGACTTTGGCAGTGAAGTGGTTCTTCAGCAAGACTAGTCTTCCTAGTTCGATCAATGCTATGTTTATTAGCCTTATTCCTAAGACGGGTGATGTCTCTTCTTTTGCGGGATATAGGCCCATAGCTCTCTGCAATCTTTTTTATAAGATCATTACAAAAATCTTATCTAATAGATTACAAGGAGTGGTTGGGCAGGAGGTGAGTGACACCCAGTCTGCATTTATCAAGGGAAGGTCTATTGTGGACAACATTCTTGTCTGTCATGATGTGGTCCGAGGGATTGAGCAGAAAGGAACTAGCCCTACAACAGTTTTGAAGATTGATCTCCATAAAGCTTATGACTCCCTTAGTAGGAAATTCTTGTTTGAGATTATGGAAAGAATGGGTTTTCCTCAGAAGTTCATTGGTTGGGTGAGGGCTTGTGTTGACACTCCCTGTTTTTCCATCTTATTAAATGGGAGTCCAGCTGGTTTTTTCAAAGGGGGAAGGGGAATTCGGCAGGGGGACCCCATCTCTCCCTATTTGTTCACCATTGCTATGGAGGGATTTTCAGCCTTGATGAGGAAATTGGAGGTTGAGGGCAGGATTAGTCTTCTCCCCAGATGCAAGAGTTCCCACCTCTCGCACCTTATCTTTGCAGATGATTTGATGATTTTTGTGAAGGCTTCCACGGATTCTATTTCGGCTTGCCTGGGGGCCTTGGATGAGTTTCATACCTACTCTGGGTTGAAGCCCAACAGGGCTAAGTCCTCTATTATTTTAGGGGGCCTCACCCACACGGCCAGACTGCAACTTTTGGAATTAACGAATTTTGTGGATACCAAGTTACCTATCTGGTATCTAGGTGTTCCACTCATTTCTCGCAAGCTGGCTTTTGCAGATTGTTCCTCTATTTTGGATCTAGTGCGGAGTAGACTTGATGGTTGGAAAGCACGTCTTTTATCCTTTGCAGGTCGGCTACAACTCTTGAGCTCTGTTCTTCAAGGATGCTACATTTATTGGTCAGGGATTTTTGGACTGCCTGGTGCTCTCAAGAGAAAGCTGGATTCCATCTTCTCCAACTTCCTTTGGTCTGGTCCATCTCTTCAACGTAAGGTACATTATATTTCTTGGGAGAAGATTTGCAAACCTAAGGCTAAAGGGGGCCTTGGTATAAGAAGAATTTCAGATATGATTACTGCAGGTATTCTTAAGCAAACCTGGTGGATTGCCTCTAAGAAGGACAGTCTTTGGGTTAGGTGGGCCTATACCCGCTATCTAAAAAATGACTCTATTTGGACTGTTAAGGTTCCCCCAAACTGTTCTTGGGTTTGGCAAAAAACTCTCAAATTTAGAGATTCGGTTGAGCAACACATCCATCATATTATAGGGAATGGCCAATCTACTAGACTTTGGCTAGATAATTGGCATCCTAAAGGGGTTTTGATTCAAAGGTATGGGGATTGAGTCCGATATGATGCTGTTCTACCCGGCTTGCCTTTGTTTCAGACTTCATTAGGGGTTGCCCTTGGAATGTATATGTGTTGAAGAACCAGATCAGCTCTAGTCTGAACTAGTTGGCTCGCTATGAAGTGAGGCATGTTTGGAGGGAGTTGAACCAGCCGGTAGATTTTATTGCTTCCATTGATTGTGAGGGTGGGGAAACAATTCTGTATCCTCTTGAGTTCAAGGATGACCTGATGCGGATGATCCATGATGATGCTTCAGGTAAGGTCCAGTTTAGGCCTCCGTGATTGGGGTTTGTCCTCGGGGTAGTGGGGCTTTTTCCTCCTCCTTAGGTCTGTCTAGGGGTGGAAGTAGGCTGCCTTCTCTTGTATCTTCTTTTCTTCTTCTATACACACACATCTTACTTATCGAAAAAAAAAGGCATCGATTCGAAGGTCACGACCCTCAACATCGCATCCACACGTCTAATAAGAGATAAGGACAATTTTTAGAAAATCCCAAGCCCAAAAGAGTACAGAAATGCCCCCAAATAAGCACAAGCGACCCACCCGGTCTGGTTTACACAAAAAATGAACATATGTCAAAATAGTTATCAATTTGAAGGTCACAACCATTAACATCTCATCCACACATCTAATTAGAGATAAGGACACTTTTTACTTAACACAAAACCCAAAAAAGTGCAGAAATGCCCCCAAATAACCCAAAATGACCCACCCGGTTGGGTTTAAACCAAAATTGAACATCTGTCAAAATAGGTATTGATTCGAAGGTCACGACCCTAAACATCGCATCCACACGTCTAATAAGAGGTAAGGACAATTTTTAGCAAATCGAAAGCACAAAAGAGTACAGAAATGCCCCGAAATAATCCCAAACGACCCACCCGGTCTGGTTTAAACCGAAAATGAACATATGTCAAAATAAGTATCGATTCGAAGGTCACGATGATCAACAT
>NW_025318142.1:0-13495 GCF_018873765.1 Telopea speciosissima
ACACCATTTGTTGTGGTGTGCCTGGATTAGTTAGCTGATTAACTATCCCTTGGGATATGAGATGTTCTTTAAACTCATCCGATAGATACTCCCCTCCACGATTTGATCGTAAAGACTTGACGAGTTTATCGAGCTGTCTTTCGACCTCGGCTTGGAATTCTTTGAATTTATCAAAGGCTTTCGATTTCCTACACATCAAGTATATGTAACCATATCTAAAGTAATCATCGGTGAACGTGATAAAGTACTCATACCCATATCTTGCTTGTCTATTTATGGGTCCACACACGTCAGTGTGTATCAACTCCAACAGATCTGTGGCTCTAGCACCTTTATTGCTAAAGGGTTTCTTGGTCATTTTGCCCTGAAGGCATGACTCACAGATGGGGAATGGTTCCACCCTCAGACTCTCTAAGGGCCCATCCCTCACCAATCTACTGATTCGGTCCACATTAATGTGACCTAATCTTAGATGCCACAGATATGTTGAGTTCACTGGAGCTGCTTTCCGTTTCAAATCAACATTTGAAACAACATTCGTTCTAATAGGGCAATCTAGAAAATACAAACCACTTTGTATATATCCGGATGCCACAAAGGAATTATTAAAACGAATAATCAATTTAGAATTAAAGAAAAAACTATATCCGTCCAAAACAAGTTTTGAAACTGAAATTATCTTCCTCTTGAAAGAGGGTACATAATAGCAATCCTTTAAAACTAAACTAGCAGAACTAAAATTTAAAATAAAAGTTCCCAGAGCCAACGCCATGGTCTCAGCTCCAGTGCCCATCCGAAGACGCACTTCATTTCTTTCCAGGTTCCTTGTCTCCTTGAACCCCTGCAAATCATTGCAAATGTGAACAGTGGATCTACTATCTACCAACCAAGAATTGGTCGGTTCAAATGACAAATTATACTCATAAAGAACGTGAACATCACATGTACCTTCTTTAGCAGCCTCTGTTTCATCCGGCTTCTTGTCTTTCAAAGTTGCCAGGTAAGCACGACAGTTTCTTTTCCAGTGACCCTCCTTCTTGCAATAGAAGCACTTGCCTTTGCCTTTATTACCAGACTTCCCACCCTTGGCTTTCAGGGTCTTACCCTTACTTCCCTTTTTCTTCTTCTTCCCATTTAAAGAAGGCTTTGCCTCAGTTGCATTGACCTCAGGCTTATCCTTTTTCAAGGACGCTTCAGCCTCTATCAGTGCATTAGCAAGCTCAGTGAGCTCCATCTCCTTCTCGGACATCTTGTAGGACATCCTAAAAGGTGCGTAGGCAGAAGTGAGTGACGTTAAGATCACATCAGTCTTGTATCGCAGGCTGAAATCAGTCCCCATGGATTCAATTTTTCAAACAGATTGATCATTTTCATTACATGATCCATCACTGGAGTCTCCTGGGACATCTTGGAGTTATGGATTTGACTCACCGCATCAGAATGTGCGTATGTCAATTGCCTGTTGAACAATTCAGCAAACTTATCCATTTTACCCCCAGCAGTGCGTATATCCTTGACTGAGTCTACAACTGACTTTTCCAACGATCCTAGGATATAGAGTGATGCCTTGGAATCCATCATGAGGAACTCTTGCATTTCTTCATTTGCCTCAAAATCGTTCGGGTTGGGTTGAGGAGGAACTTGTTCATCTAGAACGGTGTACAGTCCTTCAGCAGTCAGGAGCAACTTAATGCTCCGGTACCAATCGACATAGTTTGTACCATTAAGTTTGTATTCGCTGATGAATGTTAACAGGTTGAAATTAACGGCAACCATCGTATATTAACACATGCACAAGTAAATAACCACATGCTAATTAATGACCATTGAAAATAATAAATTGAGCACACACACATCAATGGTCTTTCATGATTTGGGTTTCCCTCATAACCCAAAAGATGAATTGGATACCTACAACCCTTGCATGCATAACTTACCCTGTCGGAAGTCATTATACACATCATGGTAGTGTGGACTAAGCTGTCCGCCTCATGGGCTTCCAATATTTTCGACCACCTGGGTGTCATGTCCAGATCTTGTCGGCTGACATACACCAAAGTCATATACTTACCTATTGCATTAGTTAGAATCATGAAATCATGAAAGATGGTCCACTGTCGCAGTGCCCTCTCACTATCCATACCCTAACGTATCTAGATAGAGGTAAATATAGATAAATGTGTGACAGAGATCCTAGCAATGTCCTGTCGGCTTATGCGGGGTCATGTCACACACTTTCTACATTTATCTTCAATAGGAGGCCATGAACATGTCTACCGATTAAGACTAGTCCATATTATACATGTATTGTGAATAAAGAGGGATTAATTAACTCTCACATACATGGATAGATTTAAACAACATAATTAATCAACATTAATTAAAAGTGATTATGGGATGACGGCATTTTTATCAGAAGCAATTAAAGAACCCTCCCAATAAAAATAAAACTAATAACTTTGGGTGCATTTTTCATGCCATGGATGCCACGCCTCGATCATCTCCTCCGCCCGATTACGTCTTCAAAGTAGGTGACTTGCATCTCCATAAGCTTTGAGCACCACATGTGGATCACCATCAATATGCCCTGGGAGTCCTAACTCCTCTAAATTTACAATGAAAACCTAGGAAAAATTCTATACACTTTTCTTTCCATAATAATAAAGAAACCCCGCATGGAGAAACCAACCCACCATTTGGGCTGTCCATGGGGTAAAATACATTTGTTTATAAAAAAGAAAGGGGGAGAGAGAGAAAGAGAGAGAAGCATCACATCCACCCATCACCCCATGTATCACATACATAAACAATCCACCCATTTATTAGAATGCCATTCCCATAATCACATCATAATATAATTTTATGCATGGGCATTAAAGCAAGTGAACCAAAAATTAAAACATGGATTCCTTCAATTATTGAACCACCACATCGCACGTGATAACATGTATCCAAGCCCATAAAATTAAAATCGTATTTTAATTGCAAGTGGGTAAAGAGGGAACCTCTTCACCCATCATCATCCTCCAAAAACAAAACAAAATAATAAAATTCTGTTTTGAAAAATAATTTTCTTTTTTTTTTTAATTAAACTGGAGGGAAAACAAGGGGGTGCATGCAGCCCAATTGCGTAGGCTGCAGGCACTCCCTGCGCAGCCCATAGGCACAAGGCCCACGAACAACAGCCTGCAGGCCCGCAGCCCGCAAGCTTGCTGCCCGCAGCAGCAGCCCGCAAGGGGATGCGCACAAGGGTAGGTTCATGGGGAAGGGTGTGCGCAGAGGCTTGACAGCGTGCGCTCTCCCCCCCCCCCCCCCACATATAGAACATGATTAAAAATTTTTAAAATAAAAATTAGTAATCACAACCTAATTGGATACATGCTTCAATAATTGGAATAAACAAAACAAACCAAATCCATCATCACATGGGTAGGTTGTTATACTAACAACCTTGTAACTACCCATGTGCACATGGGAAGGTTGTTACAACAACCATATTCTAACCACCCATGTGCCAACTTGTATCCTACTCATGATAATCATATTAACCATTAATTATCTAATATTCATGGGTGGAAAAGGTGGCTCTGATACCACACTGTTGGCCAAACAACGGTCCAGGGATCAAACCATGGTTCCCTAGGAAGACCAAGATATTTATCTTTAGGATTTTGCACGCCCTGGGTTAGCCCATGGTGTCCCATGGGTGCCCCATTTTAATTTTAGGGTTTCCCATGGTCGCCCATGGGAACCCTGGTGCATCCCTATTAAGGTTTCTCCTTCCCTATTGCACTCCATAAAATTAATTATCACAATAGGGAAGAAGAAATTCGTCTCTAGTCCATCACATGGCAAGAGGGATCCATCCCATACTCGAATGCGCAGCGAAAATTAATCGATTCCAGTTTCTTTCGCATCCCATAAATATTAATAATCAATGAACAGAAGGAATTAATAAAGAACTGCTAACCTGGTGAGCCTCAAGTGTTGCTCCTCTAATAGACAGTGGTTCTTCCTCCAATGAGCGCTTCAAGCAAACAGATCTGAACCTCCAATGGTGCTACCAAGGTTCTACACGGCAATCCCAGATGCCCTCAAACTCCTCAGCACAGATCTAGGGTTTCACAAACCCTAACTCTCAAACACAGGTGAGAGAAGCAAGAAGAAGAAGAGAGATCACAAGAGGGAGAGAGAGAAATAAAAAATGCAGGAGAGAGAGTGTCTGCTCCAAAAACGTGGAGAGCTTCTCCCTTCTGCGTTTTATGGTCCCCTATTTATAATAATAGGGTTTAATTAAATCCTAGATAGATTTAATAGAGCCCTAGTGAGAGTCGACTCTCTCTCTCTCGATCGGCGATTCTGTTTAAACTCAAAGTGCTACAGGTGAAGAAGCGAGAATCTAATAGGAAAAATATTAATTAGATTCTTTATTTAATTATTAATGGATAATTATAATTAGCACCAAATCCATTAATTAAATAAAGAGCCAATTAAATTAGCAAATTCCAAATAACTCCCTATATGATAACAATTTATCATATACAACCCCCCCCACTAATCAACACCATCATTATGGAATCTAGGGCATGTACACATGTACTGCCAAGCCCCAATCCATAGTACATGTCCATATAAGAGCGTCTGTGCATCCGATCGGGTCCCGCAAAACTCGATAAAACACTTTATTTGAAATAACTATAAATAATGTATCATTTTATGTAAAATAAATTTTGCAAAACCATTTCCAAAAGCGGCTTGGATCCAGTTCGATCCGACCATGCACGAGACAGTCTCTATCTTGGTGTTCCCCAATCGGGCAGTGGTGACCGTGTTGGATAACTCCTTCACTCACAAAGTGTTCACGTATTCCCAGAACACCGACTTTGACTCGCTTGAGTCTCAGTCATTGATGAACCAAAGAATGCGATCACACTTTGCAGTGACAGGGTTCCCTTAGGTACAGGGTGTCGGTGATACATGTTTATCCCTTCCTACATCTGGCAGTAATACATGAGGGAATCGACAAAGTAGATTCTTCGCCAATGCACACATCAAACATGTGAGCACTCGCATTCGTACCCTGACATCACATGTCTAGACATACCCAATGCGACGACCATATGATAAGGGTGCCCAGTCCAAACCCTAGTCGTGACTACCATTTTAAGTATAACTTACGGACACATAATGCTCAAAAAATTTATATCGCATGTGACAATATTAAACTAAAATGTATAAATGTTCAATACAAAGGTGAACCGGGTTGAACCGAACCGAACCGGATTTGATGGACACACACTTGTCCAACAACAACTTCTGGAATAGGTCTTTTATATGGCTTTGTCCATATAACTAAGAAGGCATAGTTGTCTTTTATGATAAATTATGTTATGAATCAAACTGGAAACTAGTTGCCATAGTTGTCTTTTATGCCCTCTTGCTAATCTTCCTAAGTCAGCTTCACTCTTGGGACATCAACCAGGTAATTTCTACGAAGCTCTTCACCAAACCTTACAGAGTTTATTTGGGGATTTAAAGAAATTTCAAAGAAAGAAAAACTAGAGCTACACTACCAGGAAAATTAAGACTCTAAATCCTAATGAAAATAGGACCAAACAAATGGTTAAACTTTCAAACTCCTAATGCTACTGGAAAGACTTAAAGCTTGTGTACTCCACTTGTATTAAATTTCTGGGCTGTGAACCCATTATGACCAAATACATTAATAACAAAAGACATAACCATAATAGGGTCTATTCCTTAAGTTTGACTGCATTAGAAAGAGAAGATTTTCTCCACAATTCGCTGCCGAGATGAATCTGAGATTGCCAACAGGACTATTATTTGGAGGAATTCGGCCCCCTCCTCCACCCTCCAAAAGATTGTTGTTTTTGCTTGGGTTTTGTCCCTAAAGGATTTTAAACCCTTGATCAGTCCTTGTCTCGTAGAGAAGGGGTTTCTCTTTGGTTAGCCGATGTTATTTATTTCTCAAGGAGGAAGAATCTGCTAGACATCTGTTCATAGAATGAAAAATAGCAGCTGTACTTTGGCCTTTACTAGGCCTTTTCAGTCCTATTTGGTGTTGGGTGGATTCCTCCTCATTTGAAACATTTCTTACCAATTGTCTTCAGATTCACCTCCCGTCTATGATTTAGTGTATTTAATCTCCTCTGTTATCAGCTTGGTTTTATGGACAAAAATAAATGGACGCGTCTCTCGGCTACTGTATCAACGTATGGCAGTACTGGGACATTGGGCATCTGCATCTAAATGAATTAGATGATGTTAACATCAAGGAGTTTGGTGACCTCTGGTGATCTTTGCTAGAAAACAGAAATTGCTCTATGCACAAATGTATATTTGTATAGCCATGCCGAGAGATTTGGCATGCAGGAAGTGATGATTTGAACTGATGAATTGCAAGTTCAGAGGTGCAAGAAGGATGGCAGCCACAGCTCAAGGAGGTGGAATTTATTTCCTTCCCTTTCAGATTTGGCATTGTTATGATGAGTTGTAAATAAATTAACTTCATCTTCTGTTACTAGAGGGGCAAACTTCACACCCTATGTATTGGCTGGTAATGCTTTACAATCTAAGCTAGCTCTATTCTCTGGAATGGTTTGGTTCTTCTACAGACTAGCCAAATAATACTGCTTTAATTTCTGACTTATCATCGTGCATAGACTTGCAGTGCGCTGGCCATAAGCATGAATACTGCAGGCAAACACTGTTTCAGATTGCCATCTCCCATGTAGTTCAAGTAGAGTTCTGAACATATAATGAATAAGAAACAACAATAAAAATAAGTGGGACAAAAGGACCACAATAATTCTATAGGTTTATGCAATGTAGAGTACCCATCTGCTACCATAGAATCTTCATAGAAAGTGGCTTTACAATCTTGTTGATCCTCATTAAGGATGTTTTATCTCAATTCAGTAGCTTGTGCCAGAAATAGATATACAGATTAGCAAACAAGAACAGTTTAAAAGATTGAAGGATGAGAATTTCCGATTGAATACGCAATTGCATATAAATAATTGAGTCTGAATCTATGAAATATCACCAGAAATTATCAAACTGGAGACAAGAAGCAAACACATTACCTACATACCAGTGTCACCCAACATGAGAAGAAGACATCCATGCAACAAATCTGTCCATCACGGTATGGCTGCGACTCTAGCTTCAAACACAAACCCCTAAGTAGCCATCGCCTTTCTCCGGGACTCCATCAATCCATTTTCACAACCCCTTCCCACCCTACAAAGAATAATCCTACATCGCCAATCTTCCCACTTGCCGCCCTTAGAGAGATAGCAAAGGAATGTCGAGACGATCTGAATCTGGCAATAGCAACGGCGATTTTTATCTTTCTCCGACTTTAGCGTTGCAGAGACACAAGGGACAGAGAGAGAAAGAGAGAGAGAGAGAGAGTGGGTGAAGGAATGAAAGTGGAATCGTATTTCAAGCGTTTAGACACATTTTGAAAGTTAGCGGGCAAAATAAAGAAGAAAATATTTGAAAAAAATGAACTAACGGTGCTGCTGGACTCCGCTTGGTTCTGTTTTATGATGGACAGATGTCACATAAAGAAGCATGTGGGTTGGAAAATTCTCTATCCATGTGGGTGGATGATCCGGACTCGTCCTAGACTACCTCAATCTTTAGTCTTTACTTGTGTTAAGGTAAATGTGAAAGTGTGGTCTCTAGTCTTAGGTTTTTTTTTTATTTTTTTTTATGAGAAAATAAAATATATTAAAACTATTGAGAGAGTATGTACATGTGAATGGCCATATCATCTTTTTACTTTGTTGTTTGATATCTCCCACCTTATTTCATCCCTCCGTTCTGTAAGTATTATTAAACAATATAGATCTTTCATCACACCGGTAGATAGACTAGCCAGGCATGTGTGTATTACTAAGTCCTCATCAGACGATATAGCTGAGACTGTAAGTATTATGTTTACTTAAGTTAGTAAAGTTTTGGTTTTTCCAACAAAAAAAAAAAAAAACAGCTACTACCAAACAAAAAGGATCCCCCTTAGTCATAAAGGAAATATCAAGTCCTATATTGTTTATATACAATAAGTCTTTTAATAGAGACCACGGCAAAGGATTAGAGATTGGAGATGGAAGAAGATCAGCAATCCGATGATTTGAGCACCACAGTTCTTTTATCTTGAATCCTAAACTCCTGGATTGGTTAAGGCCTGTTCTAATACTGAACACATCAGGGTCTATACCACTGGAAGCCTTAATAAAACCTGTAGCAAGCAAAATGAATCTACCATTTAGCAAAAAGATAAAGGGCCATCTCACAGAGGTTACACCTAGTGCCTGGTATCTTGCACAAATTAAAATAGGATTATTGAATTGCGGAAGGCAAGAAAAATTAGATAATACTACCTCCTCTTCCTTACCCATATTTACATATTGGGATGCAATAGGGGGTGGGGATATTTCCAGTTCGGCCAACCTTGTTTCCGTTTGCTTTAATACCCAAATGGGATCAGGTTTCTCTAAACCAATCACAACTTTGTTTCTAGCAGCCCAAATGAAATAACACTTAATAATAAAAATCTTAAAAACCAATTTAAAGAGAGCTTATCTAAGTTACGATTAAACAGGGTCTCAATGCAGAAATTTTCCAATAAGGAATGTGACAAGCATTTGGTTCTTCGCCCCAGCGGTCTAGTAGCCCAGATGTGTTTAGTCCAATCACAAAAAGGAATAAGTGCCAGTAGGATTCGACACAACATCCACATAAAGCACAAGTAGGATCGATCTATAGCCATTTGGATATGATCGCCTTAATTAGAAGACCTACATTTAACAGTCACCTGAAAAAGATTTTAAACTTGGGATGAATCTTCATCTTCCAAAAAAGTTTCCACCAAGAGGATCGAAATGAATTATGATGGGAATCAATGGAAATTAAAGATTTAGCTGCTAGTTTAGTACTAAATCTGCCATTCTTGGCCATAGTACACCACTAGCTATCATCCACCAAAGACAGATTGATCCTGCAAATGTGAGAAGAAAGATGCATAGGAATTGATTCATCAAGTAAAGCAGCATTCCACCCCGAATTAGTTACAAATTTATCAGCCTTGTCAACCCTCTTAGCCAGAACAAGTAAAGAAGGAAGGAGACAACCTCGAAACGAGGGGATCCAAGGGTCGGTCCAGAAGAAGGTTGATTTACCATTGCCAATTTTCCTAATCACAATGTCTTGTAGGCCTGAAATGATATGGGTTATGCTGTTCCAAGTCCAAGATCCCCTTTTTTACGGACTTCAGGATCAAAAAAGGAAGATTTGGAAAAATATTTGGCTTTAAGAGTACGAGCCCAAAGGGAAGATGATTTCGACAGAAGTCTCCACCCTAATTTATTTAACAAGGAACACACATTCTTTCCCAATCCTCCATTTGGATGAGGAACACACATTCTTTCCCAAGCAATGAGAGTAGATTTTTTCTTATTGCCTAAATTCCCCAACCAAAAATTGAGACATAGTGAGTCAATGCTGCAACAGATTTTTAAGGGGAAATGAAAGTAGTTCATCAAATATGCAGGAGTAGAAGCAAGAACAGATTGCATTAAAACCCTACGTCCTGCATAAGACAAAAAATTAGATTTCCAGAGAGAATTTATTTTGCATTCTCCCAACCATTCTATCTAATTCCTTAACCTTTGATCTATCATGAAAAGGTTAGTTCCGAAATACAAAGCATCTTTAGTCATTTCTTTAATTCCAATGAGGGAACAAAGAGCCGATCTTTCCAAAGGTGGGACATTTCTGCTAAAATGAATGTCACTCTTAGAACGATTAATTTCTTGGCCCGACAAGTCCGAAAATAAGTCCAAAATGGCCTTAATAGATAATAAATCATCACGAGAAGCCCGAAAAAAAATGAAAATATCATCCACAAACAAAAGATGGGAAATTTCTGGAGTTGTTCTAGCCACTTTAATACCCCCAAAACATATTCAGATCCTGATAAGCCAATAGGAGTCTGGACATGACTTCCACGGCCACAATGAATAAATAAGGGCTAAGGGGGCAACTTTGTCAAATACCCCTCGAGGACTTAAAAAAATCAAAAGGACTATCATCTAATTTAATAGAAAAAGAAGTTGTGGAGATTAAAGAAAAAATCAGATTGCATTATTTATCTCCAAACCCTAAAAATCTAAACAGAGAGATAATGAGATTCCATTCAATTCTATCATAAGCCTTTGACATATCAATCTCAATGGCAACATACCTTGTCTTACCTCTGGTATGTTCAAGAATATGAAAGATTTCCTATGAAACCACAATATTATTAGTGCTTTGTCTTCCCGGAATAAAAGCCGACTGAAAAGGGGAGATACAAGAGTTTAAAAAACCTTTCAATCTATTAGCAACCAATTTCGATAAAATTTTATAAACCACATTGCCAAACTGATGGGTCTGAAATCCCCGACCTGAACTGCAGAGTCCTTCTTTGGGATAAGACAAATTAGAGTATGATTCACGCCTTGAGGGATAAGGGTATTATCAAAGAACTTAGAGGAGAAAGAGAGTAAATCTGGGCTTACCAAAGTCCAAAATTTTTGGAAGAAGCAAGCTTGAAACCTCCATACCTGGAGCTTTAAGAGGACCAAAGGAAAAAACAACTTTCTTAATCTCTTCCAAAGGAGGAGAGCAAATAATATCCACATCCACCGAGGAAAGCGCTTGAGGGAACAAGCATTCCACAAACCCTGCGTCTAGAGGATTCGAAGTTGCAAAAACTTCCTTCAAATGGGAAGGAAAGAAGTGAGCCATATCCTTACGATTATCAATTCTATGACCCTCCTCATCCCAAATAAAATCAATTCTTCTTTTCCTCAAGTTAGATTTTTCCACCGAATGGTAGAATTTGGTGTTGCAATCGCCGTCTTGAATGTATAAATGTCTAGATTTCTATAGCTAGAAAGCCTCCTCCGCATTAAAAATCCATTTCAACTGGCCTTGGATTTTATCCAACATGATTTGGTCTGGATCAGACATATTAGAACAAGTGAGGTAATTGTCAAACATTTGATTCTTAAGGAATTTAATATGCCCAAACACATCTCTATTCCAAGATTTCAACAAATTTGAAAAGAGGCTAATTTCTCAATAATTGGATCTCTAGAAAAAGAATTCCAAGAGGACATACAAAAAGATCAAAATTTAGGATGATAGATCCAAGCTTCCTGAAAATGAAAAACCTTTTTGTAACTGGGACGAAATCCAAAAGTTGAAAGGAGCAAAGGGTTATGATCAGAACCTACTGGGGATAATTTAGAAACATAAGCTAGAGGAAAACAAGAGAACCATTGAGGGGAAGCCAAGACCCTATCAAGGCATTCCTTGATGAGTCTAGGTGGTTTTTGCTTATTTGTCCAAGTGAAATGAGAACCACGAAATGAGAGAAGGAATGAATAACATCCTTCAGTTTTTGGGTGACAGAGGATGATTGAAAAGGAGACCCCCCCCAATTTTCTCAGATGGTGCTAGCACCTTATTAAAATCACCAGTAATACAAAACATACAATCCAGAGAGGATACAAAATCAAATAACTCCAGCTAGCACTTACTTCTAGCAGTTTGATGTGGTGGTGCATATAAACAAATTAACCAAAAAATATTGCTACCATTTTCCTCAATCTTGATCCCAATAAAGTTGCTAGATAGGAAAGAATCCAAAACAAGTATATCAGGTTTAGAGAGAATCCATAGCCCACCATTTCCTCCTCTAGAACTAGTACTATTAATATAATAAACAAATTTGTAATCAGATATAGGAGGTTTAAGCATTAGGCAAGCATGATCCACACACTTAGTTTTAGAAAGGAAAATAATATCAGGAGCAAATTTATTTATATGAAAGGAATAAACATTTTTTTGTAAGACTGTTATTAAAGCCTCTGGTATTCCAAGAAAGGATAAACATCATAACCAAAAGAAAGAAAGAAAGTATAAGAGTAGAACACCTATAGAATTTATATCCTCTTCGAGATTGAAATGACCAATGCAAAGCACGATTATTAAGCTCCAAAATACAGATAGATAAACTAAGCAGAATAATAAAAAACCCAGAAAAGTAGTCGAAGAACTGTTGGTACCGAGTTAAGGGCAGTACTGGGTTAAGTGTATGTGTCTCCACCAATGTGCCAGGTACAGAATCAAGAGAGATGCCGTCGCCAGAGGGTAAATCCGAACCACCAGTATTGAAACCTCCATCTCATTGACCAATTCTTTAACCATTGACACTGTTAGCATATTAGCATTCCATTAACCACAGAGGTTTAGGGATTACTTGAACCGAATGGAATCACAGCGGAAGGGATGATAGTATGTGGCTTGCAATTATGAGCAGATCACGATACAATCTCGAAAGGTTCCTTCATGAAGAAGAACTCCACACCACAAAACCCAAGGCAATGATGCAAACCCTAGGATAATACAGAACTTGAAAGAGAGGGAGAGAGACGGCTTCTCAAAGAGATATCAATTAATTGTGTTAGGGTTTAAGCCTAACACTTATTTATAGACAAAAACCCTGGGCGCCCCTCTCACTTGGTCGATTTCCACTAAAAGTCTAAACCGATCAGAGAAGGGGAGGGGTTGGTCACTTAAGTGACCGACCCCTCCAGAGCTCGGGTCTCGCGTGGCCAGCCCCTTGTGGGCGCACAAATTGGGCCCAGCCCATTAACGTTTTACAGAAACAATGGAAGTAGGATCATTCGAGGTAGCAATAGAGAGTTCCAAAAAAGCTTTGAAAGCCGAGAATTCAAAATCAAGAGAAGGAGAAAAAGTAGGAGTCAGTAATTTTCTTTTTTTTGGGATTAGAACAGCAAAGAGGATTCCCCATAAATACCTCCTAAACAAGCCTCCTTCTGTTTGGTTCAGGAATGACAGGATCTGAAGCAACTCCAAAGGAAGGGTCAAAATCCAAATGATTCAGGTCAACAAGTGAACCAGCAAAACTGGATCCCATTGAGGAAGCAGACTTTCCAAAGTTAAGAGACACATCCTCAATAATATTAAAGAGATCAGAATCTGGTTGGAAGTCTGAAAGTAAGGAGGATATAAAGACATCATCACTAGGAGAAGTGCTTGAAAAAATAGACCTTGAAATCAAGTTATCAACAGAAGGTTCCGTCCACAACATCCAAATCCAGGTCCCCACAAACCGAATCACCAAGAATCTCATTAACCGGCTCAAGCCTAGTAAATGGGGCCACTGGTGAACTGCAAAATGGTAGTTTAGCATCACCAATAAATTTCTCAAAAGTATCCGTTCCAATATTAGGAGAAAAATGGAGATCAGGTTCAGAACCTGGGGAATAAACTCGGACAACCTCATCCCTAGACAGCGGGGTTGAAGATATCACACCAGTGAAATTTACACGAAGGGGAGGTGTGTTAAAGCTTGCTCAAAGAAACTAATAGTTGGGGTCCTACTTGACGACCC
>NW_025318143.1:0-13490 GCF_018873765.1 Telopea speciosissima
CCGGTATGGTTTAAGTCAAAAATGTATATATGTCGAAACAGGTATCTATTCGAAGGTCACGACCCGCAACATCGCATCCACACTTCTGAAAAGAGATAAATGGCATTTTTAAGAGAATCCCAAACCCAAAAAAGTACAGAAATGCCCCCATATAACCCAAAATGACCCACCCGAATTGGTTTAAACAGAAAATGAACATATGCCGAAATAGGTATCGATTCGAAGACCATGACCCTCAACATCGCATCCACACGTCTAATAAGAAATAAGGGCACTTTTTAGAAAATCCCAAATCCAAAAAAGTACAGAACTGCCCCCAAAAAATCTCAACTGACACACCCGATCTGGTTTAAATAAAAAATAAACACATGTAGAAATAGGTATGAATTCGAAGGTCACAAACCTCAACATCGCATCCACACTTCAAACAAAAGATAAGTACACTTTTTTGAAAATACCGAACCCAAAAAAGTATAGAAATGACCCCAAACGACCCACCCGGTTTGGTTTAAACCGAAAATGAACATATGTCGAAATAGGTATCGATTCGTACGTCATGACCCTCAATCTTGCATCCACACGTCTAATAAGAGATAATGACACTTTTTAGAAAATACCAAACCAAAAAAAGTATAGAAATTCCCCCAAATAACCCCAAATGACCCACCCGATCTTGTTTAAACCGATAATGAACATATGCCGAAATAGGTATCCATACGAAGGTCACGACCCACAACATTACATCCACACGTCTAATAAGAGATAAGGACACTTTTAAAAAAATACCCAACACTAAAAAGTATAGAAATGCTCCCAAAAAACCACAAACGCCCCACCTGGTCTGGTTGAAACCGAAAATGAACATATGCCGAAATAGGTATGGATTCGAAGGTCACGACCCTCAAAATCGTATCCACACGTCTAATAAGAGATAAGGACAGTTTTTAGAAAATACCAAAACCAAAAAAGCACAGAAAATGCCCCAAATGACCCCAAATGACCGACTCGGTCTGGTTTAAATCGAAAATGAACATATGACCAAATAGGTATTGATACGAAGGTCATGACACTCATCATCACATCCACACGTCTAATAAGAGATAATGACACTTTTTAGAAAATACCAAACCCTAAAAAGTACAGAAACGCCTCCAAATAAGCCCAAACGATCCACCTGGTCAGGTTTAAACTGAAAATGAACATATGTCGAAAGAGGTATTGATTTGAATGTCATGACCCTGAATATCGCATCCACGCGTCTAATAAGAGATAAAGATAATTTTTAGAAAATCCCAAACTCAAAATAGTACAGAAATAGGCCAAATAACCCCAAACGACTCACCCGGTCTGGTTTAAACCGAAAATGAACATATGTCGAAATAGGTATCGATTCGAAGGTCACGACCCTCAACATCGCATTTACACGTCTAATTAGAGGTACGGACACTTTTTAGAAAATCCAAAACCCAAAAAAGTACAAAAATGCCCCCAAATAACCACAAAAGACCACCCCGTTTGGTTTAAATCGAAAATGAACATATGCCGAAATAGGTATCGATACAAGGTCACGACTAGGCTTGTAAAATGGTACGGTTTCGGTAATACGGTATGGTTTTGGTACGGTACCAAAAATAGGTACCCAATACCGATACCGTACCGTACCGTTTAAGAACCCTATTTTCAATACCGCAACCGTACCGCTACGGTACGGTATGAAAATGGTATATAAAATGGTATATATACGGTACGGTTTTGATACGGTATGAAAATGGTATATGTACGGTATAAAAAATGGTATAAAATTGATTCTTATAAACGGTATGAATATGAAACCGGTATATATACGGTGCAAAAACGGTATGCATACGGTACGAAAACGGTACGGTTATGGTAAAACGGTACAGTTTCGGTACATACCGACGGTATGACCGTAAAAACCGTTACCGTACCGTATCGTGGTCAATACCGTTTGATCATACTGTACCATACCATTTTTACAACGGCGCGGTTTGGTAAGATTTTACACGGGCGGTTTCGGTTTCGGTTTCGGTTTCGGTATACAGTTACGGTTCCAGATTGACACCCTTAGTCACGACCCTCAACATCACATCCACACATCTAATAAGAGATAAGGATGCTGTTTAGAAAATCTCAAACCCAAAAAAGTACACAAATGCCCCCAAAAAACCCCAAACGACCCACCCAGTCTGGTTTAAACTGAAAATGAACATTTGTCGAAATAGGTATCGATCCGAAGGTCACGACCCTCAACAACACGTCCACACGTCTTATAAAAGACAATGACACTTTTTAGATAATACCAAAACCAAAAAAGTACAAAAATGCCCCCAAATAACCCCAAACGACCCACACGGTCTTGTATAAACCAAAATGAACATATGACGCAATAGGTACCGATACGACGGTCACGACCCTCATCATCACATCCACACGTCTAATAAGAGGTAAAGACACTTTTTA
Source organism: Telopea speciosissima (assembly GCF_018873765.1). Classification (NCBI taxonomy): domain Eukaryota; kingdom Viridiplantae; phylum Streptophyta; class Magnoliopsida; order Proteales; family Proteaceae; genus Telopea; species Telopea speciosissima. The sequence continues at coordinate 2,482 of NW_025318143.1, forward strand.
CAAAATACCAAACCCTAAAAAGTATAGAAATGCCCCCAAATAACCCCAGATGACCCACCCGTTCTGGTTCAAACCGAAAATGAACATATGCCTAAATAGGTATCGATCCGAAGGTCACAACCCTCAACAACACATCCACATGTATAATAAAAGACAATGACACTTTTTAGATAATACCAAAACCAAAAAAGTACAGAAATGCCCCCAAATAACCCCAAACGCCCCACCCGGTCTGGTTTAAACCGAAAATGAACATATATCGGAATAGGTATAGATTTGAAGGTCACGACCCTCAACATCGCATTCACACGTCTAATTAGAGATAAGGACACTTTTTAGAAAATCCCAAACTCAAAAAAGTATAGAAATGCTCCCAAATAACCACAAACAATCCACCCGGTCAGGTTTAAACCGAAAATGAACATATGCCAAAATAGGTATCGATTCGAAGGTGGTCACGACCCTCAACATCGCATCCACACGTCTAATAAGAGACAAGGATAGTTTTTAGAAATTACCAAAACCAAAAAAGTACAGAAATGCCCCCAAATAACCCCGAACGACCCACCCGATCTAGTTTAAACCGAATTGAACATATGACGCAATAGGTATATATATGAAGGTCACGACGCTCATCATCACATCCACACGTCTAATAAGAGATAAGGACACTTTTTAGAAAATACCAAACCCTAAAAAGTACTGAAACGCCCCCAAAAAAACCCAAATGACCCACCCGATTAGGTTTAAATCGAAAATGAATATATGTCGAAATAGGTGTCGATTCGAACGTCATGACCCTCAATATCGCATCCACACATCTAAAAAGAGATAAGGACAATTTTTTGAAAATACCAAAACAAAAATAGCACAGAAATGCCCGAAAATAACCAAAAATGACCCACCCGGTCTGGTTTAAACCGAAAAGGAACATTTGTCGAAATAGGTATCGGTTCGAAGGTCACGACCTGAACATTGCATTCACATGTCTAATTAGAGATAATGACACTTTTTAGAAAATCCCAAACCCAAAAAAGTACAGATATGCCCCCAAATAACCACAAACGACCCACCCAGTCTGGTTTAAACTAAAAAAGAACAACGCCAAAATTGGTATCGATACAAGGTCACTTCCCACAACATCACATCCACACATCTAATAAGAGATAAGGACAATTTTTAGAAAATACCAAATCCAAAAAAGTATAGAAATGCCCCCAAATAACCCCAAAGGACCCACCCGGTCTGGTTTAAACCGAAAATGAACAAATGTCAAAATAGGTATCGATTCGCTGGTCATGACCCTCAACATCGCATTCACACGTCTAATTAGAGATCCGAACACTTTTTAGAAAATTCTAGACCCAAAAAAGCACAAAAATGCCCCCAAATAACCCCAAACGACCCACCCGGTCAGGTTTAAATCGAAAATGAACATATGTCGAAATAGGTATCGATTCGAAGGTCACGACCCTCAAAAACACATCCACACGTCTAATAAGAGACAAGGACACTTTTTCGAAAATACCAAAACCAAAAAAGTACAAAAATACCCCCAAATAACCCCAAATGACCCACTCTGTCTGGTTTAAACCGAAAATGAACATATGACGCAATAGGTATCAATAAGAAGGTCACGACCCTCATCATCACATCCACAAGTCTAATAAGAGATAAGGACACTTTCTAGAAAATACCAAACCCTAAAAAGTATAGAAATGCCCCCAAATAACCCCAAACGACCCACCCGATCTGGTTCAAACCGAAAATGAACATATGCCTAAATAGGTATCGTTTCGAAGGTCACGAGTCTCAACCTCGCATCCACACGTCTACTAAGAGATAAGGACAGTTTTTAGAAAATACGAAAACCAAAAAAGTACAGAAATGCCCCCAAATAACCCCAAACGACCTACCCAATCTAGTTTAAACCGAAAATGAACATAAGACGTAATAGGTATCGATACGAAGTCACGACCCTCAACATCACATCCACACATCTAATAAGAGATAAGGACACTTTTTAGAAAATACCAAACCCTAATAAGTATAGAAATGCCCCCAAATGTTCCCAAACGACCAACCCGGTCTGCTTTAACCGAAAATAAACATATGCCAAAATAGGTATCGATTCAAAGGTCTTGACCCTCAACCTCGCATCCACATGTCTAATAAGAGATGAAGACACTTTTTAGAAAATACCAAACAGTAAAAAGTATAGAAATGGCCCCAAAAACCCCAAACGTCCCACCTGGTCTGGTTTAAACCAAAAATGAGCATATGCCAAAATAGGTATCGATTCGAAGGTCACGAGTCTCAACATTGCATTCACGCGTCTAATAAGAGATAAAGACAGTTTTTAGAAAATACCAAAACCAAAAAAGCATAGAAATGCCCCTAAATAACCCCAAACGACCCACCCGGTCTAATTTAAACCGAAAACTAACATAAGACGCAATAGGTATCGATACGAAGGTCACGACCATCATCATCACATCCACACGCCTAATAAGAGATAAGGACACTTTTTAGAAAATACCAAACCCTAAAAAGTACAGAAATGCCCCCATATAACCCCAAACAACCCACCCGATCTGGTTTAAACCGAAAATGAACATATGTCCAAATAGGTATCGATTCGAAGGTCACGACCCTCAACATTGCATTCACACATCTAATTAGAGATAAGGGCACTTTTTTGAAAATCCCGAACTCAAAAAAGTACAAAAATGCCCCCAAATAACTACAAACGACCCTCCCAGTTTGCTTTAAACCGAAAATGAACATATGCCGAAATAGGTATCGATACAAGGTCACGACCCTCAACATCACATCCACACGTCTAATAAGAGATAAGGACACTTTTAAGAAAATATAAAACCCAAAAAAGTACAGAAATGCCCCCAAATAACCCCAAATGACCCACCCGGTCTGGATTAAACCGAAAATGAACATATCTCAAAATAGGTATCGATTCAAAAGTCACGACCCTTAACATCGCATCCACACGTCTAATTAGAGATAAGAACACTTTTTAGAAAATCACAAACCCAAAAAAGTATAAAAATGCCCCCAAATAACCCCATACGACCCACCGAGTCTGGTTTAAATCGAAAATGAACATATGTCAAAATAGATATCGATTCGAAGGTCAAGACCCTCAACAACACATCCACACGTCTAATAAAAGACAAGGACACTTTTTAGAAAAAAAACCAAACCAGAAAAAGTACAGAATTGCCCCCAAATATCCCCAAACGACCCTCTCGGTCTGGTTTAAACCGAAAATGAACATATGTCAAAATAGATATCGATTCGAAGGTCACGACCCTCAACATCGTATGCACAAGTCCAATAAGAGATAAGGAACCTTTTTAAGGAATCCCAAACCCAAAAAAAGTACAGAAATGCTCCCAAATAAAACCAAACGACCCACCTAGTCTGGTTTAAACCGAAAATGAACATATGCCGAAGTAGGTATCGATTCAAAGGTCATGACCCTCAACTTCACATCCACACGTCTAATAAGAGATAAGGACACTTTTTAAAGAATCCCAATACCAAGAAAGTATAGAAATGCCCCCAAATAACCCCAAACAACCGACCTGGTCTGGTTTAAATCGAAAATAAACATATGCCAAAATAGGTATCGATTCAAAGGTCACGACCCTCAACATCGCTTCCACACATCTAATAATTGACAAGGACACTTTTTAGAAAATATCAAACCTAGAAAAGTACAGAAATGCCCCTAAGTAACCTCAAACGACTCACCCGGTCAGGTTTAAGTCAAAAATGAACATATGTCCAAACAGGTATCGATTCGAAGGTCATGACCCTCAATATCGCACCCACACATCTAATTAGAGATAAGGACACTTTTTTGAAAATCCCAAACCCAAAAAAGTACAGAAATGCCCCCAAATAATCCCAAACGAACCAACTAGTCTGGTATAAACCAAAAATGAACATATGTTGAAATTGGTATAGATTCGTAGGTCAAAACGCTTAACATTGCACCCACACGTCTAATAAGAGATAAGGACACTTTTAAAAAAACCCCAACCAAAAAAAAGACAAAAATGCCCCCAAATAACTCCAAACAACCCACCCGGTCTGGTTCGGACCAAAAATGAACATATGTCAAAATACGTGTCGATTTGAAGGTCACGACCCTCAACATCGTATCCACACGTCTAATAAGCAATAAGGAAACTTTTTAGAGAATTCCAAACCCAAAAAAGTACAGAAATGCCCCCAAATAACCCCAAACGACCCTCACGGTCTGGTTTAAGCAAAAAATGAACAAATATCAAAATAGGTATCTATTCGAAGGTCACGACCCTCAACATCGCATCCACACGTCTAATAAGAGATAAGGACACTTTTTGGAAAATACGAAATCCAAAAAAGTACAGAAATGCCCCCAAATAACCCCAAACGACCTTCCCGATCTGGTTTAAACCGAAAATGAACATATGCCGAAATAGGTATCGATACGAAGGTCACGACCCTCAACATCATATCCACACGTCTAATAAGAGATAATGACACTTTTTAGAAAATATCAAACCCAAAAAAGTATAGAAATGACCCCAAATAACCCCAAATGACCCACCCGGTCTGGTTTAAACTGAAATTGTACAAATGTCAAAATAGGTATCAATTCGAAGGTCACGACCCTCAACATCGCATCCACACATCTAACAAGAGATAAATGACACTTTTTAGAGAATCAAAAAGCCAAAAAAGTACAGAAACGGCACCATATAACCCCAAACGACCCACCCGGTCCGGTTTAAATAGAAAATGAACATATGCCAAAATAGGTATCGATTCGAAAACCACGACCCTCAACATCACATCCACACATCTAATAAGAAATAAGGGCACTTTTTAGAAAATCCCATATCCAAAAAGGTACAGAAATGCCTCCAAAAAACCTCAACCGAAAATGTACATGTGCCAAAATATGTATTGATACGAAGGTCAAGACCCTCAACATCAAATCCACACATCTAATAAGAGATAATGACACTTTTTAGGAAATACCAAACCCTGAAAAGTATAGAAATGCCCCGAAATAACCCAAACGACCCACCCGGTCTGGTTTAAACCGAAAATGAACATATGCCAAAATAGGTATCGATTCGAAGGTCACAACCCAGAACATCGCATCCGCATGTCTAATAAGAGATAAGGACAGTTTTTAGAAAATTCCAAAGCCAAAAAAGTAAGGAAATGCCACCAAATAACCCCCAAATGACCCACCTGATCTGGTTTAAACCGAAAATGAACATATGTCGAATTAGGTATCGATTCGAAGGTCACGACCCTGAATATCGCATCCACACATCTAATAAGAGATTAATGACACTGTTTAGAGAATCAAAAAGCCAAAAAAGTATAGAAATGCTACCATATATCCCCAAACGACCCACCCGGTCCGGTTTAAACCGAAAATGAACATATGCCAAAATAGGTATCGATTCGAAAACCACGACCCTCAACATCGCATCCACACATCTAATAAGAAATAAGGGCAATTTTTAGAAAATCCCAAATCCAAAAAAGTACAGAAATGCCTCCAAAAAACCTCAAAAAATGTACATATGCCGAAACATGTATCGATATGAAGGTCACGAGCCTCAACATCACATCCACAAGTCTAATAAGAGATAAGGACAGTTTTTAGGAAATACGAAACCCTGAAAAGTATAGAAATGCCCCTAAATAACCCAAACGACCCACCCGGTCTGGTTTAAATCGAAAATGAACATATGTCAAAATAGGTATCGATTCGAAGGTCACAATCCACAACATCGCATCCACACGTCTAATAAGAGATAAGGACAGTTTTTAGAAAATTCCAAAGCCAAAAAAGTAAAGAAATGCCACCAAATAACCCCAAATGACCCACCTTGTCTAGTTTAAACCGAAAATGAACATATACAGAAATAGGTATCGATTCGAAGGTCACGACCCTCAACATCACATCCACACATCAAATAAGAGACAAGGACACCTTTACAAAATACCAAACCCAAAAAAGTCTAGAAATGCCCCCAAATAACCCCAAACGACCCACCCGGTCTGGTTTAAATCGAAAATGAACGTATGTCGAAATAGGTATCGATTCAAAGGTCACGACCCTCAACATCGCATCCACACATCTAATAAGAGATAAATGACACTTTTTAGAGAATCGAAAACCCAAAAAAGTACAGAAATGCCACCATATAACCCAAAATGACCCACCCGGTCCGGTTTAAACCGAAAATGAACATATACCGAAATAGGTATTGATTCGAAAACCACGACCCTCAACATCGCATCCACACATCTAATAAGAAATAAGGGCACTTTTTAGAAAATCCCAAATCCAAAAAAGTACAGAAATACCTCCAAAAAACCTCAACCGAAAATGTACATATGCTGAAATATGTATCGATACGAAGGTCACGACCCTCAACATCATATCCACATGTCTAATAATAGATAAGGACACTTTTTAGGAAATACCAAACCCTGAAAAGTATAGAAATGGCCCTAAATAACCCAAACGACCCACCCAGTCTGATTTAAACTGAAAATGAACATATGCCAAAATAGGTATCGATTCGAAGGTCACAACCCGCAACATCGCATACACACGTCTAATAAGAGATAAGGACAATTTTTAGAAAATTCCAAAGCCAAAAAAGTAAAGAAATGCTACCAAATAACCCCAAATGACCCACCTTGTCTAGTTTAAACCGAAAAGGATCATATACAGAAATAGGTATCGATTCGAAGGTCACGACCCTCAACATCACATCCACACATCTAGTAAGAGATAAGGACACTTTTAACAAAATACCAAACCTAAAAAAGTCTAGAAATGCCCCCAAATAACCCCAAACGACCCAACTGGTCTAGTTTAAACCGAAAATGAACATATGTCAAAATAGGTATCGATTCAAAGGTCATGACCCTCAACATTGCATTCACACGTCTAATTAGAGATAATGAGACTTTTAAAAAATCCCAAACCCAGAAAAGCACAGAAATGCCCCCAAATAACCCTAAACGACCCACCCGGTTTGGTTTAAACCAAAATTGAACATATGTCGAAATAGGTATCAATACGAAGGTCATGACCCTCAACATCACATCCACACGTCTAATAAGAGATAAGGACTGTATTTAGAAAATACCAAACCCAAAATAGTACAGAAATGCCACCAAATAACCCCAAATGACCAACCCAGACTGGTTTAAATCAAAATTGTACATATGTCGAAATAGGTATCGATTCGAAGGTGACAACCCTCAACATCGCATCCACACACATCTAATAAGAGATAAATGAAACTTTTTACAGAATCCCAAACCCAAAAAAGTACAGAAATGCACCCAAATAACCCCCAACTACCCACCCGGTCTGGTTTAAACAAAAAATGAACATATGCCGAAATAGGTATCGATTCGAAGAACACAACCCTCAACATCTCATCCACACGTCTAATAAGAAATGAGGGCAATTTTAGAAAATCCCAAATCAAAAAATGTACAGAAATCCCCTCAAAAAACTTCAACCGACACACTCGATCTTTTTTAAATCCAAAATGAGCATATGCCGAAATAGATATCCATTCGAACGTCACAAACCTCAACATCGCATCCGCACATCTAGTAAGAAATAATGGCACTTTTTGGAAAATCCCAAATCCAAAAAAGTAAAAAAATGCCTCCAAAAAACCTCAACCGAAAATGTACATATGCCAAAATAGGTACCAATACGAAGGTCACGACCCTCAACATCGCATCCACACGTCTAATAAGAGATAATGACAGTTTTTAGAAAATAGCAAAGCCAAAAAAGTAAAGAAATGCCACCAAATAACCCCGAATGACCCACCTTGTCTAGTTTAAACCAAAAATGAACATATGCAGAAATAGATATCGATTCGAAGGTCCCGACCCTCAACATCACATCCACACGTCTAATAAGAGATAAGGACACTTTTTACAAAATACCAAACCCAAAAAAGTATAAAATTGCCCCCAAATAACCCCAAACGACCCACCCGGTCTGGTTTAAACCGAAAATGAATATATGTCGAAATATGTATCAATTCGAAGGTCACGACCCTCGACATCGCATTCAGACGTCTAATTAGAGATAATGAGACTTTTTAGAAAATCTCAAACCCAAAAAAGTATAGAAATGCCCCCAAATAACCCCAAATGACCCACCCGGCCTGGTTTAAATCGAACATATGCCGAAATAGGTATCGATACGAAGGTCACGACCCTCAACATCACATCCCGCGTCTAATAAGTTATAAGGACACTTTTTAGAAAATACCAAACCCAAAAAAGTATAGAAATACCCTCAAATAACCCTCAAATGAACCACCTGGTCTGATTTAAACCAAAATTGTACATATGTCGAAATAGGTATCGATTCGAAGGTGACGACCCTCAACATTGCATCCACATGCATCTAAATAGAGATAAATGACAATTTTTACAGAATCCCAAACCCAAAAAAGTATAGAAATGTCCCCATATAACGCCAAACGACCCACTCAGTGTGGTTTAAATCGAAAATGAACATATGCCGAAATAGGCATCGATTCGAAGACCACAACCCTCAACATCGCATCCACATGTCTAATAAGAAATAAGGGTAATTTTACAAAATCCCAAATCCAAAAATGTACAGAAATCCCCTAAAAAAACTTCAACTGACACACTCGATCTTTTTTAAATCGAAAATGAGGATATGCTGAAATAGATATCCATTCGAACGTCACAAACCTCAACATCGTATCCACACGTCTAACAAGAGTTAAGGACACTTTTTTGCAAAAATCAGAAGGAAAAAAGTATAAAAATGCCCCCAAATAACCCACCCGGTCTGGTTTAAACCGAAAATGAACATATGTCAAAATAGGTATGGATTCGAAGGTCATGACCCTCAACCTCGCTTCCACAAGTCTAATAAGAGATAAGGACACATTTTAGAAAATACCAAACCTAAAAAAGTACAGAAATGCCCCCAAATAACCCCAAACAACTCACCCGGTCTGGTTTAAACAAAAAATGAACATATGCCGAAATAGGTATCGATTTAAAGACCACGACCCTCAACATCGCATCCACACTTCAAATAAGAAATAAGGGCACTTTTTAGAAAATCCCAAATCCAATAAAGTACAGAAATGCCTCCAAAAAACCTCAACCGAAAATGTACATATGCTAAAATATGTAACGATACGAAGGTCATGACCCTCAACATCACATCCACACGTCTAATAAGAGATAAGGACACTTTCTAGAAAATACCAAAACCAAGAAATTAAAGAAATGCCCCCAAATAACCCCAAACGATCCACCCGGTCTTGTTTAAACCGAAAATGAACATATTCCGAAATAGGTATCGATTCTAAGGTCACGACCCACAACATCGCATCCACTCGTCTAACTAGAGATAAGGACACTTCTTAGAAAATCCCAACCCAAAAAAGTACAGAAATGCCCCCAAATATTTCAAAACGACCCAACCGGTCTGATTTAAATCGAAAATGAACATATGTCCAAATAGGTATCGATTTGCAGGTTACAACCCTTAACATTGCACCCACACATCTAATAAGAGATAAGGACACTTTTTACAAAGTCCCAACCCAAAAAAAGTATAGAAATGCCCCCAAATAACTCCAAACGACCCATCTGGTCTGGTTCGAACTGAAAGTGAACATATGTCAAAATACGTATCGATTCGAAGGTCACGACCCTCAACATCACATCCACACATCTAATAAGAGATAAGGACACTTTTTTGAAAATACCAAAACCAAAAAAAGTAAAGAAATGCCCCCAAATAACTCCAAACGACCCAGGTCTTGTTTAAACCGAAAATGAACATATGCCAAAGTTGGTATCGATTCGAAGACCACAACCCTCAACATCGCTTCCACACGCCTAATAAGAAATAAGGGCACTTTTTAGAAAATCCCAAACCAAAAAAAGTACAAAAATGCCCCCAAATAACCCCAAACTACCAATGCAGTCTGGTTTAAACTGAAAATGAACATATGCCAAAATAGGTATCGATACGAATGTGGCCTATCAGCTCAGTTGGTTAGAGCATCGTGTTAACAACACGAAGGTTGCAGGTTCGAGACTTGCATAGGCCATTAAAAACTAATTTTATTGCTACAAGGCTATGGCTTGATAAGTGGCATCCTCAAGGGGTTTTAATCAAAAAATTTGGAGATTGTATCAGATACGATGCGGGTCCTCATCGTATGGCTTTGGTTTCGGATATTATAAGACACAACACCTGACATCCTACTACTCATGGGTCTTTTGATCTTATTTGTGCCTGGGGGGATTTGCAACATGTTCCTATTTTGAGAGGCAGGGATGAGCATATTGTTTGGAAGAAATCCCCTAATGGCTTATTTACTACTAAGTCAGCCTGGGACACTGTTAGAAGAACCTCTCCTAAAGTAGGTTGGCATAAATTTGTTTGGTTTGCTCAGAATTTCCCTAAGCATTCTTGCACAACTTGGAGATGCCTTATAGAAGCTCTACCTACCAAAGATCAGCTTATAAAAGGAATATTTAGGTTGGGCCGAATTGCATCTTGTGTTGGGCTGGTACTGAAAGTGATGAGCATCTTTTCTTTAATTGCCCTTTTTCCACCAGCATTTGGGGTAAAATTAGTTCCTTTTGCTCCCAAGGGGGTGGAGGCCCTACCACTCTCCAGAATGCGCTTGCTTGGCTCTCAAATGTTGGCTGTGCAAATGATAGGATGGATTTGGTTCCCAAGTTGGGTTTTTGTGCTACTATGCATTACATTTGGTGGGAAAGAAACCGAAGGTTGTTTGAGAACAAGGTCAGAATCTATGATCAGATTATGGAGGCAATTCGTCTTGATGTGGCCATTAAGTGTGCTATCTTCCCCATTTATGTTATCCAAAGCCCAAGGAACCAGTTCTTGGCTGATAATTGGG
>NW_025318144.1:0-13303 GCF_018873765.1 Telopea speciosissima
ATCAACTAAAAATATGTTTCCTCGAGGAGTGAGCTCCAATGAGCCCAATGAGTGGCTAAGCCACACAAACATACACAATAATAATAATGAATGGGGTTGACTACAAACCATACATGATGGACGGATACCAATGTGTCCCATACCACCAAGGTAGACCGTACATCACATACAATTTACAATCATGCTACATGAATGAATGATGATGTATAGTTTTATTGTTATCCACCTAACACACAACTAAGTCGGGTATAGTACTATAGCAACACCTTAGGTAGCATCCCGACATCGGTACCATAAGCGGATGGTATACGGCGATGACAAACCAGTCGTGCTGGAAGCTCTTGTCTACGGTCTCCATCAAGAGATATACGCAAACCCCAAGTCAAATCCCGTCCTGGCGTTCGGCCCAATATACGGTTGGCGCCCGAACTTCCCGGTGGGTATACCGGATAACGGTCGGAACCCACGATTTGACCGACACCTAACCCCCTGTCGGTAAGGGTCATATCTTGGGTAAACATTTATCCTAGCCAGCATTCACCTATTGTATGAGTGAAGTACGCATGTGCATAAGCCGGAGGCCGAGTCCATAGATACCAAAATACGGTCGGCCGGCTATCCTCTCGCCCCTCTAGCCCATAAGCGTATACAAGTACGAGATGTGAATACCGAAGGTAGTCGGTCGGTCACCATCCGTTTCCACCTAATGCAATGGACAATTCTAATGCAATTTCAAGTACGGTAATCTCAAGCCCAGCACCCACCGGCACTTGGATCCCGCTTCCGAAGCCCTAGATCTACATGCCATGAGTGAGTCCATATTATGGAATCCCCGAGGTCCGGCACCAACCGGCACCCGAGTCCCATAACTAAATCCAACACCATTCGCACCATAGTGCGAGTAAAATAAATAATAACGTAAGACAAGAATGTAAAGTCCTATCAACATCTAAACATTTATATCGTAATATATCTTACTAATAATTATATATTATAGCACACATGCATGAATGACATTCGAAAGACACGACACACAAACATTCCATAAATTAAGACGTTTGCTTAACTCACTCACGATTCTCGAGTCAATCGTCGATGCGGAGCTCTTCAAATCGGCGTTCGATGCCAAGTACACTTGTCCCATGTACTAATACGCCCCGAGCCGGGTCAGTCAACCTAAAGAGAGTGTACAACGTGGGAGAGATTAGTGCCTTAGGGCTAGAAGAGTTGGGCCCCATAAGTTATCAAACAAGGCTAAAATAGGGGACCGGCACATCACGCAAGAGGCTATATCATGTGCACTGTCCATGTGCCTGTCCATGTGCTGTCCCTCTCGGACTTTCCCCACAGCGAGATCTAGGTTCTCAGGGCTGCACTTGCATGTGCTGTCCATGTGCTGTCCCTCTCGGACCTCCCAGCGGCAGATCTTTCTCGGGGGGCACTTGCATGTGCTGTCCATGTGCTGTCCCTCTCGGACTTCCCAGCGAGATCTAGTTTCTCGAGGGGTGGCACTTGCATGTGCTGTCCACGTGCCGATCTTGCTGTTCATGCCATTCGAGAATGGTTTTGCAGCCCCAAAGTCTTGGACTAAAATGGGGTATTCTTTGGGGTTTTTTAGGGGTCTCTTTGGCCATGAGAACAACTCCAACCAAGGTGCCATAGCACACACCCAACATGGATTTGTAAACCCCATGATCAATTAGGTTTTCCTCCATTAAAATACATATGGAAAGAAAACTCATGGGTTTGGGTATTGGGGTTTTGAAAGGGTCTTTAATCAACGTTATTTAACATCCCTCAAACCCACACATCTACGGTCTTCCATGAGGGTTGGTAAAACCCATAAATGGAGGTAAATCCCCAACTTAGGGTTCATAAATGGAGAAGGGTGAATGGGTTTAAGGTAGGGTTAGGTGCTTCATAGTTAAACATCAAGGATTTGCCATTAATGGCTCTTCTAATTGAGTAGATGGAGCACTCAAGGTGTGCTCAACCAATTCAAACCCTAGGTAATAGAATTAGGGAAAGAGAGATGGAGAGAGAGAGAGAGAGAGAAAGAGACTCACCAAGGGTTGATGATGATAGCTTGTGCTCCACCATACTTCTCCCTTCTCCTTCCTTCTTCCTCTTCTTCTTTCTTCTTCTTTCTTCTTCTTCTTTCTTCTTCTCTTTCTTCTTCTTTCTTTTTCTCCTCTCCTCTCCACGATTTAGGATTGAAATGTGAGGTGAATAGTAGTTTTGGGTCTTTAATAACCCATCTAGGCATTAGGTCTTGTTTGGTTAGTCTCAAGTCCTTAGGTCCATTTGTTTAGGAGCTTGTTTGGTTAAGTATAAGCCCAAGGTCTAGTTTAAGTCATTGGGCCATTGGATCCACTTGGGCCCATGGCCCATGGCCCATGTCCTAAGTTCTAGTTACAATTAGAAAGAGACTAAGCTCCTAAGCCCAAGCCCATTCTAGTTCTTATGCTTATTAATGGTCATGCATAGGCATGAATTATTCGGATAGTGACTTACTCCCAATCATCGCTAAGTGGATAAGGGCGATTCAGGTGCGGGCCCCGCGGATCCCTATCATAAGGGAATTCCAAGAATATGCTTTCGTGGACGATTTTCCCCCTTTCTCTGACGGTGGATCTTTCCTCGAGGACTTCCCCTGTTTCGCGGTCAACAATCTCGTGTGATGGCTTGAGTATTATGACCCACAGTTCACGAGCATACTCCACTCTTGGTTCTACACAAAAGGTTTAAACCAGACCAGTGGTCAGATCGCGTTTCAAACCGGGTTTTGGGCACGGATTTAACAAAAATTGTACAAAAATGCCCCCAAATAACCCCAAACAACCCACACGGTCTGGTTTAAACCGAAAATGAACATATGCAGAAATTGGTATCAATTCTAAGGTCACGACCCTCAACATCGCATCCACACTTCTAATAAGAGATATGGACACTTTTTAGAGAATCCCAAACCCAAAAAGTACAGAAATACCCCAAAATAACCCCAAACGACTCACCCGATTTCGTTTAAACTGAAAATGAACATACGCCAAAATAGGTAACAATTCGATGGTCACGACCCTAAACATCGCATCCACACGTCCAATAAGAGATAAAGACTCTTTTTAGAAAATACCAAACCCGGTTTGGTTTAAATCGAAAATGAACATACGCCAAAATAGGTATCGATTCGAAGGTCACGACCCTCAACACCGCATCCACACGTCTAATAAGAGATAATGACACTTGTTACAGAATCCCAACCCCATAAAAGTCCAAAAATGCCCTCAAATATCCCCAAATGACCCACCCGATCTGGTCTGAACCGAAAATGAACATATGCCGAAATAGGTATTGATTAGAAGGTCAAGACCCTCAACATCGCATCCACGCATCTAATAAGAGGTAAGGACACTTTTTAGAAAATCCCAAACCCGAAAAAGTATAGAAATGCCCCTCCAAACGACCCACCCGGTCTGGTTTAAACCGACATTGAACATATGTCGAAAGAAGTATCAATTCGAAGGTCACGACCCTCAAAATCGAATCCACAAGTCTAATAAGAGATAAGGACATTTTTTAGAAAATATTAAACCAAAAAAAGTTCGGAAATGCCCCCGGATAACCCCAAACGACCCACCCGGTTTGGTTTAAACCAGAAATGAACATATGCCGAAATAGGTATCGATTCGAAGGTCACGACCCTCAATATCCCTCCACGCATCGCATAAGAGATAAGGACACTTTTAAGAAAATAGCAAACCCGAAAAAGTATAGAAATGCCCCCAAATAATCGCTAACGACCCACTCGGTCTGGTTTAAACAAAAAATGAACATATGTCAAAATAGGTATCGATTCGAAGGCCACGACCCTCAACAACGCATCCACATGTTTAATTAGAGATAAGGACACTTTTTAGAAAATCCCAAACCCAAAAAAGTACAAAAATGCCCCCAAATAACCCCAAATGACCCACCTGGTCTGGTTTAAACCGAAAATGAACATATGTCAAAATAGGTATCGATTCACTGGTCACAACCCTCAACATCGCATCCACGTCTAATAAGAGATAAGGATATTTTTTTCAAAAATCCAAAACCAACAAAAGTACAGAAATGCCCCCAAATAACTCCAAGCGACCCACCCGGTTTGGTTCGTACCAGAATTGAACATATGTCGAATACGTATCGATTCGAAGGTCACGACCCTTAACATCACATCCACACATCTAATAAGAGATAAGGACACTTTTTAGAGAATCCCAAGCCCAAAATTGTATAGAAATGCCCCCAAATAACCCCAAACGACCCACCCGGTCTGGTTTAAACAAAAAATGAACATATGCCAAAATTGGTATCAATTCGAAGGTCACGACCCTCAACAACGCATCCACACTTCTAATAAGAGATATGTACACTTTTTAAAGAAACCCAAACCCAAAAAAGTACAGAAATGCCCCACAATAACCCCAAACGACCCACCCGGTTTGGTTTAAACTGAAAATGAACATACTCCGAAATAGGTAACGATTCAATGGTCACGACCCTCAACATCGCATCCACATGTCTATTAAGAGATAAGGACTCTTTTTAGAAAATACCAAACCCCAAAAAGTATAGAAATGCCCCCAAAAAACCCCAAATGACCCATCCGGAAATGAACATACGCCGAAATAGGTTTCGATTCGGAGGTCACGACCCTCATACGCCGAAATAGGTATCGATTCAGAGGTCACGACCCTCAACACTACTTCCAAATGTCTAATAAGAGATAATGACACTTGTTACAAAATCCCAAGCCCATAAAAGTACAGAAATGCCCCCAAATAATCCCAAACGACCCACCCGATCGGGTTTGAACCGAAAATGAACATATGCCGAAATAGGTATCAATTAGAAGGTCATGACCCTCAACATCGCATCCACTCGTCTAATAAGAGATAAGGACACTTTTAAAAAAATACCAAACCCAAAAAAGTACAGAAATACCCCCCAAACGACTTACCCGGTCTGGTTTAAACCAAAAATGAACATATGTCGAAATTGGTATCAATTTGTAGGTCACGACCCTCAACATCGCATCCACACGTCTAATTAGAGATAAGGAAACTTTTTAGAAAATCCCAAACCCACAAAAGTATAGAAATGCCCTCAAATACCTTCAAACGACCCTCCCGATCTAGTTTAAACCGAAAATGAACATATGCCAAAATAGGTATCGATTCGAAGGTGACGACCCTCAACATTGCATCCACACATCGAATAAGAGATAAGGACACTTTTTAGAAATTCCCAAACCAAAAGAAGTACAGAAATGCCCCCAAATAACTCCAATTGACCCACCCGGTCTGGTTCGGACCGAAAATGAACATATGTCGAAATATGTATCGATTCGAAGGCCATGACCGTCAACATCGTATCCTCACATCTAATAAGAGATAATGACACTTTTTAGAGAATTCCAAACCCAAAAAAGTACAGAAATGCTCCCAAATGACCCACCCGGTCTGGTTTAAACCAAAAAAGATCATATGTCAAAATAGGTATCGATTCGAAGGTCACAACCCTCAACATCGCATCCACACGTTTAATAAGAGATAAGGACACTTTTTAGAAAATCCCAAACCCAAAAAAGTTTAAAAATGCCCCCAAATAACCCCAATGACCCACCCAGTCTGGTTTAAAGCGAAATTGAACATATGTCGAAACATGTATCTATTCGAAGGTCACGACCCTTAAAATCGCATTCACAAGTCTAATAAGGGGAGAAATGCCCCAAATTACCCCTAACGACAAACCCAGTTGGATCAATTTTTTTTTCTTGTGAGGAGAAAGAAGCTCTGGCGATTTGAGAGTGGGATTCTTGGTGCTAGTGTTTGGTGATGGTCGGCCGGCCACTAGCTTCGGCTAATGGTCTTCCTCCTTTTCCCAATCCGGGAGAGGGGGAAGGTGGGAGTACTGTGGAAGGCTTATGTGATTCAGGTCCGGCAGGGGGTGATTTTGGTGGTGGGGCCTCCTCCTCGGGTGGTGGTGTGGTGGTGGCTAGCTCGGGATTGGTTCAACATGGCGGGGCTGTGAAGAAGGGAGTATCTTGGGCATGTTTTTTTCAGTCCTCTTCAAGTTCTTTAAATAATGAAGGTCTGGAACTGAGTTTTATTGAGCCAAATTTTATTGAGGGCAACCGTGTTGCTCTATGTTCTTCAGCTATGTTACGGGCAGAATTATCGAAGTGGAAGAACACCCTTCTTGGGCACTTCATTGGTAGCAGACCGAGTTTTTCTTATGTTAAGGAAGTCTTGCTGAAACAATGGTGCATTTCTGGGCATGTGGATATTAATCTCCTTAATAGTGGCTTTTTTTTTTTTTGGTTCAATTTGGAGGAAGATAAGGCCAAAGTTCTTGAAGGGGGGCCATGGACTGTGCAGCGGAGACCCTTAATCCTTCGGCCTTGGAAACCAGGGATGAAGCTTGAAAAGGTGGAATTGAACTCCATCCCTATTTGGGTTACCCTTCCCAACCTCCCCTTTCATTTCTGGAATGTGGAGGCCTTGAGCTCGATTGCCAGTGTCCTGGGAAGGCCGATAGTCACTGATAAGATGACTAAGACTCAAGAGCGGCTATCCTATGCCCGGCTCTGTGTTGAGATAGAAGCTGATTATGAATTCCCGGATCAAGTGGCTGTTTATGATGATGACGGTCTGGCTTTTTACCAAAAAATTACATACGAATGGAGCCCTCCTCGGTGCAACAGTTGCAGGGTTTTTGGGCATTCAAGTGGGCAGTGTGGTATTAATCTTAACAAGCAAATGCCCTCCAGCCAGAAAGAGTGGAGAGTAAAGAGCAACAAGAGTCCTCAGGTGACCGGAGCAGCTAGTGGAGGCGGCACTCAAGCCTTACACGGTGGAGGTGCTGGTAAGCAAGTTCAAAATTCAAATTTCAAAAATACCCCAGGTGGCAGATCTGACGGGATTGTGGACTCTACAAATTTGGAAGCTCAGTTCATGGGGAATCCTAGCAATATCTATTCTATGGAGAAGATTGCTGGAATTTCTAAAAAGTTGCCTAATTCTAGCCTAAAGAATTCGGCTGGCAGGGGGAAGAAGATTGTGCAGCATAATGCTTTCGCTTTGTTGGAGCATCTAACGGAGGAAATTCCCTATGACCCCATAGAACTGATGTTGGATGCTGACTCATGCAACGTCCTTTTAGGGAAGGAAGTGGAATGTGAGCAAGATATTGGAAATCCCCCACACAAGGAAGGTGAGGAGGAAGGGGAATGTGTGTCTCAATCAGCAGATTTTCTTCAACGCCATGCAAGGAAAGAGAATGATGCAACGGCTGGAGGTGATTTAGTGGATATTGAAAACCACACCTTTTTTCGAAATAAGGAAGGGTTTGTGGCAGCTGGGGAGAGAGAGGAGACTATGGCTATGGCAAGAGTTAATGCGGCAGTTCCTTCTATGGAAATTACAGATTGGGGGGGCCCCATTAGGGAATCCTTGTTGCAAATCCTAGATGAGGGTGACAAAGCTAATGGAGCTGCTCTAGGAGAGGAAATTACAGAAGGAGCCCAATCAAATCTGAAAGAGATCTCCACCAAGGGAAAGGAAACTTCGGGCAGCACTATTCTAAGGGGTCCAATTTTAGAAGGTATGCCCTCCATCCCTAACCATGCAATTTCTTTGAATTCAGAAAAGGAAGGGAGAGCTACTAGGGAGATGGGGAAGAGGAGACTGGTGACTTCTTTTAAACCTCAACGTATTGAAGTGCTTCCTAGCCAAAGCTCAAATCAGAAAGGAAGTGATAGTGGCCTAGCTTTTGGGGGTAAGAAGCTAGCTCCCCCTCCCCTCCAACGTTCCTAATGAACTGTCTCTGCTGGAATGTGCGTGGCTTGAATGCCCCAGAGAAGAAGAAGTATGTGAAGAGAATCATAGCTGATAATAATTATAAAATGGCTATTCTCCTTGAAACTAAAATCAAAGAAGGGAATGTTGACTCTACTTTCCAAAACCTGAAAAGGGGATGGAGGTTTAGTCACAATTGTAGTCAGGAGCACCATACCCATCTATGGATTGGCTGGGATGAGGGCTGCCTTAAGGTGGATGTTCTAAAGTCTACCATTTAGTTGATACACATGAGGATTTCTATTCTTGGGACTTCATTGTCCTTCCTTTGCACTGTAGTGTATGCTCTTAATTCCTTAGAAGGTCGGATGGAACTTTGGAGGGAGCTAACTGATATTGCTACAGGAGTGGTTGAACCGTGGGCTGTCATGGGAGATTTCAATACGGTTAGACACCAAAATGAGAAGATGGGAGAGGATGCGATCCATCAGGGGGTGGTTGACGAGTTTAATTCTTGCATCTTCAATTAGGGGCTGGCTGACCTAAAATGGAGAGGGGAATTTTACACTTGGAATAATAACCAAAGTGGTACTCGCAGAATCTACTACAAATTGGACCGAGTCCTTGTTAATAATGCTTGGCTGGACAAGTTACGTTTCTCGAAAGCTCACTTCCTTTGCCCTGGAATATCTGACCACAGCCCGATTGCTCTCAAAATTCTGGACAATTTCAATTCTGGACCGAAACCGTTCAGGTTTTTTGATGCTTAGACCCATTATAAGGACTATGATGAAGTAGTTAAAAGGGGCTGGCTGAAGGCTGTAAATGTCAACTCTAATCTTATTTTGCGCTTTGCAGCAAAGCTAAAGAATATGAAATCTGAACTTAAATGCTGGAATAAGGAGAGCATTGGAGATGTCTTCAAAAATGTTAAGGATGCAGAACTCGATCTTGGCCGAATTCAACATCACCTTTCCCTTGATCCCCTTGATGATTCCCTTGCTGTCTTAGAAAAAGAAGCTAAAGGCAAGCTGTGGGCTGCATTACAAATGGAAGAAAGGTTTCTTAAAGAGAAATCCAGGGTTAGGTGGCTAGAGTTGGGGGATGGCAACAACTTTTTCCACAAGTCCATGCAAAGTAGGCACAATAGAAATCATATCTTGGAGGTCATGGACCAGACTGGAAATACTTTGACCAACCCTAAGGCTATCAAAGAGGAGGCGGTTCTTTTCTATAAGAAGCTGTTCGGGTTGGACTACACTAATTTGGGCTCCTGCCCCCCCCCCTCGATTCCCCTCTCGGGGGTGGTCTCTGAATCCCAGAATTTGGAACTTGGCAAGGAGGTTAATGGAGAGGAGGTTAGAAGAGTTGTGTTCAGTTTAAAAGACTCTAAAGCCCCATGGCCTGATGGTTTCGGGGCTGGCTTTTATAAGCACTCTTGGGAGGTCATTGGTGAGGAGCTAACGAATGCTGTCCAATGGTTCTTTGCAAATTCCTTCATGCCCCATTCTATTAATGCTACTTTTATCACTTTGGTGCCGAAGTCTGGGGATGTCTCCACTTTTGCGGGGTTTTGGCCTCTTGCTTTATGCAACCTCCTATATAAGATCATCACAAAAATCCTCTCTAATAGGATCCAACATGTTATTGGGAGTGTGGTTAGTCATAATCAGTCGGCATTCATCAAGGGCAGGTCTATTGTTGACAATATCCTTGTCTGCCATGATATTGTGCGTGGCATCGAACAAAAAGCCGCTAGTCCTACTACAGTTTTGAAGGTGGATCTTCACAAGGCCTACGACTCTCTTAGTAGGAAATTTTTGTTTGATGTGATGGGAAGAATGGGGTTCTCCGACAAGTTTATAGGGTGGGTGAAAGCTTGTGTGACCACCCCTATGTTCTCTGTCCTTATTAATGGCAGCCCGGCGGGTTTCTTCGGTGGAGGGAGAGGGATTCGACAAGGTGATCCGTTGTCCCCCTACCTCTTCACCCTTGCAATGGAGGCTTTTTCTGGAATTATGCGAAGGCTTGAGATTGATGGTCAGATTAAGCTGCTACCCCATTGTAAATTTTTCCACCTTTCCCACCTCATTTTTGCGGATGATCTTATGATTTTTGTGAAGGGGAACCGTGATTCGATTTCAGCTAGTTTGGGGGGTCTTGATGAGTTTGCTGCCCTCTCCGGGCTTCAACTTAATAGATCTAAGTCCTCTATTATATTAGGGGGCCTTACCCAAGCTAGCAGTCTGGAACTTTTGGATTTAACGGGTTTTTCGGAAACCAAGCTGCCTATTCGGTACCTTGGAGCTCCTCTTATGTCTGGCAGGTTATCCATGAAAGATTGCAGCCCCATCTTGGATCTGGTTCGTTGAAAATTGGAGGGGTGGAAGGCTAGATTCCTCTCTTATGCTGGTCGTCTTCAACTCTTATCTTCAGTTCTGCAAGGTAGCTACATTTACTGGGCAGGGATCTTTGGCCTTCCAGGAAATGTTATCACCAAACTGGAGTCTATGTTCTCTAATTTCCTTTGGTCAGGCCCCTCCCTTGAGAGGAAAACCCATTTTATTTCTTGGGATGCGGTCTGTAAGCCAAAGTTAGAGGGAGGGTTGGGAATCAAGCGGGTCAAAGAAATGAACATTGCCGGAATTATGAAGCAAATTTGGTGGATTGCCTCCTAACAAGATCGGCTTTGGGTTAATTGGGTACAACAAAGATACCTCAAGCAAGAGTCTCTTTGGACAGTCAAGGGTCTCAATAACTGCTCTTGGGTCTGGCGTAAAGTCTTGAAGTACAGAGATAAAGCCCTTCCCTTCATCAAAACTATTATTGGGGATGGGTCTGCTACAAAGCTTTGGCTTGATAATTGGCACCCGTTTGGAGTTCTTTTGAGCAGATTTGGTAATAGGATTTGCTATGATGTAGGCTCTTATTCCCTTGCTGCCCGTCATGCTTGTGTCAAGGAGATTATCCGTGATGGAGATTGACACCCTAGTCCCTCTACATCTTTCGATCTCATTGATATTTGGAGGGCCCTTCCAGCCATGGAAAAATTTCATGATGAGGTTTCGGATTTGACAGTGTGGACTGGTAACTCATCAGGTAATTTCTCTTCCAAATCAGCCTGGAATGCTATCCGCACAAGAGCTGCCCGTATTGACTGGAGCGAAGCTGTTTGGTTTGAAGGGAGTATAAAGTCCCATTCCTTTATAGCCTGGAGATGCCTTTCGGATGCCCTCCCCACTAGGGACAACCTCATTCATAGACACATTCCGACTCCTCATCATTGCGTGTTTTGTTGGGTTGGAACTGAAAGCAGGAATCATCTCTTCTTCGGGTGCCCTTTTACTACTGATATTTGGAAACATATTTATGACCTTTGTTTCCATGATGGGGCCACTCCTAGCAATGCCATTGATGCAGCCATTTCGGTTAGATATGTTGCAGGTAGAGCAGGGAAATTGGGGCTGGTCATAAAGCTTGCTTTCTGTGCCACAATCAAGCATATTTGGTTGGAGAGAAATTACAGAATTTTTAGAAACAAAATCAGATCTAAGGACCAGATTGTAGGGGCTATAAAGGGGGATGTTATTGGCAGATTATCTTCCATTGACTTGGTGGGAGACCCTACTACTGCCAACCATCATATTGCTGCCAAATGGGATCTTCAAGTTCGTTGGACTGCAAGAATTCCAAAGGCATGCTCTTGGTTTGCTCCAAATCCGAACATGGTTGCTCTCCATTGTGATGGGTCTCTTTCAGATGACAAGGCAGGCTTTGGGGGTCTCATTTGTGATGATAGTGGGGATCCCTTAGCTGCCTTTGCTGGCATAGGGGAAGATCTTTCGGTGCTGTCCATGGAGCTCATGGCTATTTACAAAGGAATGTCCCTTTGCGTTGATAAGGGCTTTTATGATGTCTCTATTAGGTCGGATTCGAAGTTGGCCGTCAATATTTTGAATGGAGTGATTACTGGGCCTTGGCAAATCCTAACTTTGAAAAGTAAGATCCAAATAAAGGCAATGCTACTTAGGTCTAAAGAATTCATTCATGTGTAGAGAGAACAGAATCAGCCTGCAGATTTCATGGCCTCCATCCCTACAGACCCTTCTGAAATTCTTTGGGAGCCTGAGTCCTTCCCTCCGGAGCTAGCGATTCTCATAAAGCAAGATAAAGAGTTTGTAACCTATTATAGGATGTAGCCTTGGAGGGGTGTCTTCCTCCTTGTTGTTTGGATGGCGCATGCCCTCTCTTGTCTAGGGTCCTTTTCCCCTCTTTTGGGTTCTTAAAGGATGCCTTTTCTGTATTTTTTTTTTCTTTTCTTTTCCTTCGTAATATATTTCTTACTTATCAAAAAAAAAAAAAAAAGTCTAATAAGGGATAAGGACACTTTTTAGAAAATATCAAACACAAAAAAGTATAGAAATGCCCCCAAATTACCCCAAACGACCCACCTGGTTTGGTTTAAACCAAGAATGAACATATGTCAAAATAGGTATCGATTCGTAGGTCACGACCCTCAACATCGCATCCACATATCTGATTAGAGATAAGGACACTTTTTAGAAAATGCCAAACACATAAAAGTACAGAAATGCCCCCAAAAAACCCTAAATGACCCAATCGATCAGGTTTAAACCGAAAATGATCATATGCCGAAATAGGTATCAATTCGAAGGTCACGACCCTCAACATTACATCCACACGTCTAATATGAGATAAGGACACTTTATCAAACATACCAAACCCAAAAAAGTACAGAAATGCCCCCAAATAACCCCAAACGAACCACCCGGTCTGGTTTAAACCGAAAATGAACATATGTCGAAATAGGAATCGATTCGAAGGTCAAGACCCTCAACATCGTATCCACACATCTAATTATAGATTAGGACACTTTTTAGAAAATCCCAAACCCAACAAAGTACAGAAATGCCCCCAAATAACCCCAAACTACCCACCTAGTCTGGTTTAAATAAAAAATGAACATATGTCGAAATAGGTAACGGTTCAAAGGTCACGACCCTCAACATCGTATCCACACGTCTAATTAGAGATAAGAAAACTTTTTAGAAAATCCCAAACAAAAAAAAGAACAGAAATGGCCCCCAATACCATCAAACGACCCTCCTGATCTAGTTTAAAACGAAAATGAACATATGCCAAAATAGGTATCGATTCGAAGGACACGGCCCTCAGCATCGCATCCACATGTCTAATAAGAGATAAGGACACTTTTTATAAAATCCCAAACCCAAAAAAGTACAAAAATGCCCCCAAATAACCCCAAACGACCCACCCGGTTTGGTTTACACCGAAAATGAACATATGGTAAAATAGGTAACGATTCGAAGGTCACGACCCAAAACATCACATCCACACGTCTAACAAGAGATAAGGACACTTTTTAGAAAATACGAAACCCAAAAAAGTAAAGAAATGCCCCGATCTAGTTTAAACCAAAA
>NW_025318145.1:0-13242 GCF_018873765.1 Telopea speciosissima
AAAATGTAGAAAATGAATATGGTAATTCAAATGGTGCGACTGGGAGCGGAAATGATGATGATCATGATGGTCTTCAGGAGCAGGAACCAGAAACTCCTGTTCTTAGAAGATCTGTAAGGACAACTAGACCCCCCAGAAGATATTCCCCTTCTTTAAACTTTATTTTGTATACTGATTCTGGTGAGCCAAAATGTTTTCATGAAGCAATGTAGGATAAGTCCAAGGTCAAGTGGGAGCAAGCTATGAATGAAGAGCTAGACTCATTAAAAAAAAAACAAGACTTGGGATCTGGTGAAGTTGCCAGCTGGAAAGAAGGCATTGCACAACAAATGGGTATATAGAGTGAAAAATGAAGCTGGAGGAACAAAGAGGTACAAGGCAAGGCTTGTAGTAAAAGATTTTGCACAGAAGAAAGGTATAGATTTTCAAGAAATTTTTTCTCCTGTTGTTAAGATCATAGTTCGAGTATTTCAGGAAGTCGAGACGAGTTGTTATACGATTTTCTCAAAGTGCGATTTCTCGGTTGAGATCTCACGAGATATCGAGATCTCGACCCAATCTCCTTTATATGAGTGCCATATCTCGAGTTCTGGGCAAGATCTCGGTGGGAAATCTTGGTATACAAACACCTATCTGTTGGCATGGTACTAAATCTCGTTTCGTTTCGGTGTTTCGGTCTGACCGAAATTTCCGAGAAACCGAAATTTCGTCGAAATCTCGGTCGAAATATGGTATTTTTCTGTGGGTGTAAAATGCCAAAAATGTCCGAGATTTCCGAAATTTTCGAAACGAGATGACCGAAATTACCGAGATTTCTGAAACGAGATGACCGAAATTTCTGAAATTGAAATATTCGAAATATTGCATTTTTTCATATCGGACTTGCGTTTCATTTCGGGCAGGTCGAGATACTCGAAATATTCGATATCTCGACCGAAATTTCACGAGTTTTAGTACTATGTCTGTTGGTATACAGACACTTATTATGCTAGCAATCAGGACAAACACTTATTTATGCCTAATATCATTTAGTACTTAAGATATTATTCATAAATAAGCAAATACCCCCTATTTGAATCCAATAAAAATAGTTAAAAAATCAAATTCCAAAAGGAAAAAAAAATCAACCCCCCAGTTCAAGAACAAAAATTGGATTTTCGGTGGTAGGTGCAATTTTCAACTTTCTAATGCTGGGGTTTTTCTCAAATCTAAAAATTCCATAAATCTTAATATGTTAAAACATTGCTAAAACCAAAAGTGCGGTAAAATATTCATTTGTTTTGATGTCAAAAAATATTTTCATTCAAAGCAATTTTGTGACATTCAGCACACCAAATTAAGTTTGACTGGTACATAACTCCTTCAATATAAATCAGATTTAAGCTTACATAACTCCTTCAAAATTGAAAGCTTAAATCTGATTTATATTGAAGGAGTTATGTACCAGTCAAACTTAATTTGGTGTGCGCGAATGTTGTCAAAATCGTTCTGAATGAAAATATTTTTTTAGACATCAAAACAAATGAATATTTTACCGCACTTTTGGTTTTTAGCAATGTTTTAACATATTAAGATTTATGGAATTTTAGATTTTTTAACTATTTTTATTGGATTCAAATAGGGGGTATTTGCTTATTTGTGAATAATAACTTAAGCAAATGATATTAGACATAAATAAGTGTGTTTGTCCTGTGTCTATCCTGGTTTCTGGCATAAGTAACTGCCTGTCCTGCTTTCCCACTAAGTGAAACTCCTATTTGGACTTTGTTTTTGCAAATTCTGATAGTGTCATTGTGTTTAAATGGCCTAAAATTGGCTGAATACCAAGTTTCAGACCAAACTAGGTCTAAAACCCACCGAGTTGAGGCTTCGAGTCGGAAAAAAAAATGCACCAACTCGGCGAGAACTCGACTCGGTTTTTCCAAGGGTCGAGTTGGTACCGAGTTCCGAGTTTTAGTACCTTGGTTAAGATGACTTCAATCCGTATTATGTTGAGCATTGTAGCTGTAGAAGATTTGCATCTTGAACAATTAGATGTTAAGACTGCATTTCTCCATGGTGATTTGGATGAGGAGATCTACATGCATCAACCTGAAGGATTTGAAGTAAAGGGAAAGGAGAAGTTGGTTTGTAAACTGAACAGGAGCTTGTATGGTCTCAAGCAAGCCCCAAGACAATGGTACTTAAAATTTGACAAGTTTATGCAAGACAGAAAATTTGCAAGATGTCAATCTGACTATTATGTTTATTTTCAAAGTTTGAAAATGGAGACTTTATTATTCTTGCATTGTATGTAGATGATATGTTGGTTGCAACCTTGCAAGAAATAACATGCAAAGAATAAGTGATCTCAAGAAAAATCTGTCCAAAGTTTTTAACATAAAGGATTTGGGTGAAGCAAAGCAGATCCTTGGCATGCAAATAAGGAGAGACAGAAAACAGAAGAAGCTGTGGCTATCCCAAGAAGGATATGTGGAGAAGGTGCTGAAAAGATTCAACATGGACAAGGCAAAGCCGGTGACCACTCCATTGGCAGCTCATTTCAAGCTTTCAAAGGATTTGTGTCCTTCCACAGAGGAGGAGGAGTTCATGGTAAAGGTGTCATATTCATCAGCAGTTGGGAGCTTAATGTATGGAATGGTGAGTACAAGGCCAGACATTGCACATGCAATGGGAGTTAGTAGGTTTTTCCAAAACCCAGGAAAGGAGCATTGGACAGCAGTTCAATGGATACTTAGGTATCTAAGAGGTACATCCAACTATTGTTTATGCTTTGGTGGTACTAATGTTGATGTACAAGGTTTTATAGATTCAGATCATTCAAGAGACAAAGATGGTGGAAGGAGTACTACAGGGTATGTTTTCACTGTAGGAGGAACAGCAGTTAGCTAGATTTCGAAGCTACAGAAGGTGGTTGCTCTTTCAACCACAGAGGCAGAATATGTTGTTGTAACTGAAGTTAGTAAAGAGATGATTTGGCTTCAGAGGTTTATGGAGGAGTTGGGTAGGGTGCAAGAGAATAGCATATTATAGAGTGACAGTCAGAGTGCTATTCATTTCGCAAAGAACTCAGCTTTTCATTCAATGACAAAGCACATTCCGTTGAGGCACTACTTCATTCGGTCTGTTTTGGAGGATGGGCAGCTGAAGCTTAACAAGATAGATGGCAATAAGAGTCCTGTTGATATGTTAACAAAGGGAGTTGACAGGGAAAAGTTGGGACTTTGCTCAACTTTGATTGATCTTCTTGGATGATGGTGTTGCTCGAGCAATAGGTGTTAAGGGTTCTGTTTTTCTTTGGAATGTTGGTATCAGTCTTCAAGTGGGAGATTGTGATTGGTGAAGCCTGATTTCGGTCCAGAAAGTGCAGTTGGGATCTTCGGAGGGCCTTTTTTGGCCTCGAATCTACCTCGGATGGCCTAAAAAGGGCGTACATCACTGCCAAAGGCTATGAGTTGTGTTGGGCTCATCGAGACCTTCGAATCGATATGTTTTAAGACATATGTTATGTTTTGGTCCAACCCTGTCCGGTTTGGCATTTTTTGGGTCTGGGGACATTTCTGTACTTTCTCAGGTTAGGGCTTTTCTATATAGTGTTCTTATCTCTGGGAGGGTTGTGTGAGAGGTTTTGTAACATTTCCAAAAGATAGTGAAATCTGTTTAATTGCTCGGCTGTGGACGTAGCTTCCCATCTTGGGGGTGAACCACGCAAATCCCTGGTGTTGTGTGTCTTTTCTATTTTTATTTTTTTTTTTTTTACTCTACAAATCGCCATTCTGGGAGTTGTTTTCTTAACGTTCTCTTCCTCCCAAGGTATTTGGGTGTGTCTGCTATATCCATGTCAATAAATCTGCTAAGACTGAGCTTGAACCCAAGGCACTCAAATGCATTTTCCTTGGATATTCCTCCTCTACCAAGGGGTATAAGTGCTACCATCCCTCTTCCCGAAGGCGACTTCTCTCCAAAGATGCCACCTTCTTTGAATCTATACCTTTCTTTACTCCTCATCAACATCCTCTTCAGGGGTAGCATAGTGAGAATGAAGAGGCTATTAATATCCCTTTCCTCCCATCTTTGCCTGCTTCTCCATTTTTGTTTGATATTGGGAGACACAAAAAAGGGGAGGTATTTGTCCAAATAGGTATAGTTCATGGGGTGGTGCTGATATTGATGATCACTCGGGTGTTGGTTTTGGTAATGAGAAGGATTACCACCTTGTGTACTAGAGAAAGAAGAACAAGCAAAACAAAACCTGCCAAGAGTCCTCCTTGGATCCACATCCTAAGATACATCTTCCTCAATCAGGTGGCATCCCTCCTCTTCCTTCTGATTTAGACCTTCCTATTGCTGTTAGAAAAGGGAAGAGAGTTTGCACTAATCCTATTGCCAATTTGTTTCCTATGATGCTCTCTCTCCTACAGGTCTTGCTTTTAGTGTTGCCCTCTCCTCTAATTCCATTCTAAAAAATGTCACTAAGGCTATGTCTGACCCAAAGTGGAAGCAAGCTATGCCTGAGGAAATTAAAGCTCTTGAAAAGAATGGTACTTGAAAATTGGTAGATTTTCCCAGGAAGAGAGTTCTAGTTGGATGCAGGTGGATCTACACAATCAAGTATCGGTCAGATGGTGTGATTAAGAGGTACATGGCAAGGTCGGTGGCCAAAGAATACAGTCAGGTGTACGGGATTG
Source organism: Telopea speciosissima (assembly GCF_018873765.1). Taxonomy (NCBI): domain Eukaryota; kingdom Viridiplantae; phylum Streptophyta; class Magnoliopsida; order Proteales; family Proteaceae; genus Telopea; species Telopea speciosissima. The sequence continues at coordinate 4,689 of NW_025318145.1, forward strand.
ACAATCAAGAGACATTTGTTCCTGTGGCTAAGCATAACTCTATAAGAGTTCTATTATCATTGGCAACCAATAAAGATTGACCATTATATCAATTAGACGTGAAGAATGTCTTCCTCCATAGTGACTTGGAAGAGGAAGTGTTCTTGGCTTTAAGTTCCCTTCAGCTGAAGGGAAGGTGTCTCCTCAAGAAGGCTTTATATGGTCTAAAACAGTCTCCAAAAGCTTGGTTTGAGAGGTCCAGGTAGGCTATTCTGAAGAGTGGATATTCCTAGAGTCAAGATGATCACAGTTTATTTACTCAACGAGGTAATAGTACTATTACAGTACTTATTGTCTAGCTGATGACATTGTACTGACTAGAGATGACAGAATTGAGATAGCTAGGTTAAAGACCTACCTGGCTCAACAATTTGAGATTAAAGATTTGGGTCCCTTAAAGTATTTCTTAAGAATTGAAGTGTCAAGGTCCAAAAGGGGAATCAACATATGTCAAAGGAAATTTGTTGTTGATTTGTTGAAAGAAACGGAGATGTTGGGTTGCAAACCAACAAGTTCTCCTATTGAACAGAATCATAAACTAGGAGAAGATTGTGGTCCCTCTCCTGTTGATGCACAGAAGTACCAGAGGCTACTGGAGAAGCTCATCTATCTGTCTATGACTCACCCAGATATTTCTTTTGTTGTGAGAGTGGTGAGTCAGTTTATGTTGCTCCCAAGAGTGGGCACTTGGATGTTGTATACCGCATTCTCTGATACTTGAAGTCCTCTCCAAGGAAAGGACTATTGTATGCTAGGCACAATCACTTGAGTCTCGAAGGCTTCATAGTTGCCGACTAGGTTGGATCCATCTCAGACAGAAGGTCTACATCTGGCTATTGCACATTTGTGGGTGATAATTTGGTCACATGGAGAAGCAAAAAAACAGCATATTGTAACTAGATCCAGTGTAGAGGTAGTGTTTAGGGCAATGGCTTATGGAGTTTGTGAACTCATATGGCAGAGACGATTGGTTTAGGAGTTGGGGTTTGATGCTGAAGAACCTATGCGGCTCTACCATAGTTGTTAAGGCGAATCAAGAGGATGGAAAGGACTAAAAATCAAGTCGACACCAAAAGTCAAGGCGAGAGAAATGCGCCTGGACGCCAAGGCGTCGCCTTGACAACTATGGGCTCTACTGTGATGACAAGGCAACTATTAGCATTGCTCACAATCCGGAGCAACACGATAGAACAAAGCACATCTAAGTGGATCGGCACTTCATCAAGAAGAAGATAGACTCTGACTGCATTTGCACCCCTTTTGTGAAGACTAGTGATCAATTGGCAGACATCTTCATTAAAGGGCTTACTTCTCTTCAGTTTGTTACTCTATTAAGCAAGTTGGGAATGCATGACATTTATTCTCCAGCTTGAGGGGGAGTGTTAGAGTTTGTGTAGTAAGGGTATTTTAAGAACTAGTTTGTTAACTAGTTGCCTTATATTGTAATTTTCCTCTTTTACCTTTTACCTCCCTAGGGAGTTGTATGTAATTTCTTTCATATTATTAATGAAGTAGTATAGGTGTGGAGGAGACATCTCTCCAGCACAACTTTCCACCGAATTCTCTTCCTCTCCATTTCCTTGTTGTCTTCTTCTTCTTCTCCTCCTCTCATCTTCTTTCTTCTTCCTTACTTACATCCATTACCTAAAATCCAACTAGTTGAGATAAGAAGACGAAGTAGCTTGTTATAGTCAACTACATAGAGAGAGGGAAGAGGGTATTCAACCCATCAATCTTCTTTTTCTCCTCTTTTTTAGGTCTTTCTGTCTGCTGCAATAATAGTGGTGTTTCTAATCATGTTATTCATTGTTTCTCCTTTTGGTCTTCGTCTGGGTTATGCAATTCTTAATCTATTGAAATGGGTTACTCGTTTTATTTAATTCTTTTCCAATGATGATCAATGCTATTAGTTTTAGACATCAAAGCATGCCCAAGGCAACTATAGTTCTGATCCTATCCATTGCTATGTTATTTCTAAGAGACTGTATAATCTTTCTTGCCAATGAAATGCTACAGAGGTGTCTGATCTTTGCTGTGATTAATTTTCTGAAACGATTCTGTTAAGTGCGACCTATACAGGTTTTCAGTTTTTCCCAGCTACAGAACGTTTTTTTCTTTTCATTGCTACCATATAGTATTTAAAGGATCCAGAATCGATCCAAAAACACAGAAACACAAAAAACTGTGCCAGACCCAGAATCGGTTTTTTAGAACAGAAAAGTTGCCATACACACCCTAAGCTAATACTTACGTCATGATACAAATAATATTATTTTTATTAAGTTTTATCATATTCAAATGTTTCAAAATAAGACAAACCAGGTCAACTTCTCCAAATTCTCAAACTGTACCTGACTCAGTTTCAAATTCAGACAAGCTATTCATGTCCGAAACAGATGTCAGACAAACATCTTGTCCAGACACAGGTTTAGCAAGGTCAGAAATAATTAATCGAACAGTTGATCAAATTTTATCACTCCCAATTATATCGTTAGTTAGCTTCTTCAAAATTATGATGTCAACCATACACATATGACCATCCAACAGATTTACCACGGTCAGTGTATCTGATATGGCATATACACCTTATCTATAAAACGTGCATTGGCAAGACAAAGAAGCAAAATCAAAGCACCTAACAATTGTTCATTTGCACCTACATATATCGGACGCTCATTGATTTCATATACACCACAGCCATGCATCCTGCCATGCTTCCACTGCCCGGCATATCGGTATCGACCTTTCTCTCTGAAAACAAAAAAAAAATACTGATAAGTAACAATATAAGACTCCAAGTCCTAGACAATAAATCAAACTACAAATAAATGGACGGAATGAAATGGAGAAAAAAAAATTTGATTCTAATAGCTTCAACGTATCTATTTTCAGAAGAAGAGAACTTTGGAGTTAAATTTCATCCCGACACCTAAACTTTCAGAAATAGAAAATTGAAACATATTTTCTGTTTCATTTTCCTTCCCTTTTTTTTAACAGATAATAAAATTCTATCAGAAATCAATATAGTGTACAACAACTGCAAGACAGACAAACATTATCAGCATAAATGCCCAAATACAATAGAAAGAACTCAAATAGGAAAATTTCTCCCAACCACCGTAAGAGGTCTCACAACACTTCGCCTGGCTAACTCATCCTGCATGGAATTCGCTGATCTGGGCTTCCAAGAGAACTAATGAGATGTCACCATATGAGGTCACACAACACCTTGCCTGGCTAACTCATCCTGCATGGAATTCACCAATCTGGGCCTCCAAGAGAACTACTGACATGTCTACAAAGATTTGAAACTCTCAAACCCCACTATTGGAATGGTTGTTGAATCAATATCATTCAAATCGAATTGCAGGTCAGCAATTCATAACACCACCTGAAAGAATTACCACTAAGTTGTGCAAGTCACTCACTGAGGTGCAGAATCATGTGACCAGTTATGATTCAGCGACTTATACCAAATCCAGAAACTGAGTAAACTTAAAGGAATTCGGCAAGCTCAGTCTAATTTTTTCATGCTTTTTTTTTCCCTTTTTGTTTCTAGAAGGCATCTATGGCCATATAACACTAATCCCAACCAACCGTTTATACTATAAACCCTAAATAAAAATTTACAGATTTGGGATTTTTTTTTTCCACCTCAAAACCCCTCCTTGAGGTAAGCTTCATAAAAGGGCATTCCCAGTGCATGTCTGCATGAGGCTTCCGCCACTGTGGGGTCTGGGGAGGGTCATAGTGTATGCAGCCTTACCTTCGCTTCGTGGAGAGGCTGTTTCATGACTCGAATCCGTGACCACTAGGTTGCAATGAAGTAAGCTTCATATATCTCAAAAAATGGGGGATTTCACTTTTAAATTTTGCAATCTTTTCTATATCGAAGGGGCTTACGCCTCCTTTTCCTTTTTCTTTTTTTTTTTAGATTTTGGAAATTGGAGTATTTAGTCCTTTGTTTATGATTATCTATTTATGAGTATTAAGGTGTGACAATATGACCAAATTGCTATGGTTCTTGGACTTTGGAATATAGCCTATATGCACTTAGTAAGTTCAGCCCTAACCAGATCACCTTCACGTATATGGCTTGAGTGCGCAAGAGATATAGACCCAGCATGATCTCTAACCACACTACCTACTTCTGAGTTCTGAAGGACCAGGACTTCCTAAAGAGCACCCATCAAAATTCAGCTTGACGCCTCAACCATGCTGATAGGTGAAGGCACCCACTCATGAATAACTCTTATCTAGTTGATTACTCCACTACCACAAATGACCAATCACGGGAAAATAGCTGCATAAGAAACCCAATCCATCACTACTTCATGAGAAGAGAAAGAATCTCTAAATATCCTAGTTTCTTCCCAAAGATGCCATGACGGGGTACACAGTTTAGACTGAAATCTAGAAGATCCTTACTTAATACTTATAGAACTGACCCATTACAACAGAAAACCCAAGAATACTTAGCCCATGACCCATATAACCCATTGGGGACTTAAAATTGAGTCTAATTAGGCCCAATCAACTGTGCTGCTTGCATCAGAGAAAATAGATAAATGGCTAGAACAAAGCTTAAATAAAATCAATGATTGTTTGGGGCATTTGGTGGGATCTTGATTAAGATTGGAGGGGAATGTAAAATATCTCCTCACTCTTGGAATGCAGTGAGAATAGGGTTTGACTTCAGGGTTTAAGGTAGGTGTGTGAAAACTAAGGTTCAATAGAGAGAATTAAGATACATACTGAAAACTAGTGAGACTATGTAGGGAAACAATATGAAGTTACTGTTCAACAAAAAATTCTACTTACAAGACCAGGAAAAAGATAATTAGAAAGTTTAATACTTTACATACGGTAAATCCCGTTCATCTGCTATATCCCCCCAAACACCTACTCAAACTTCAATTTTAGAATTAAAATAACTTAAGAAAATGACCACCTAATAATCAGGATGCCTATTTATGATTTGAAATGCCAAACAACTTGTAAAAGAAAGCCAAACTGAATAGTACCATCTGCACAACTCAACAGGAAAAGAAATTACAACAACTACCCTCGATGACAACTTAAAATAAGTGAAACAAAAATAAAGAAAACAAGAGGATCAAAGACTAAATCAAGGCTGCTGTCTCCCGCCCACCCCTCAACAGGTTAACCACCTCTTCACAATATTGTTATCAGCTACACCCCCTGGTAGCACCATATGGGCCCAATGGCAGAGATAAACCCCAATTCTAAGAAGAATCGGATTGTTTTATGTTCTGCATCAGCAGGCAAGAACCCAGCCTATAACAACCCGAACTCCACATACTGCCACCTCACTCACTGCCTAAATAGTTAATACAATCGCTCGCTGGACACAAGGAGCTGATTGCCTCACACTTTTCTCATTTGACAGAATAAAATTTTAATGGCCCATGTACAGAGAATAAATGGCAGACACATACATATGTCAACAACAATCACCGTTCATGTAGCCATCTACATGCTTCCATTAGATAGAAATGTTGTTCCCCTGAATTGCCAAAAAAGGCCTACCTATTGAGAGGAAAACTGTGCAGACCTTCATTTTGCAATATTAAGGCAATTGGTCAAACATATTTTAAAAAAATAAATAAAGTTTAAGAATTTTAGTATGCCAATTAGAATTTCACTCTTATCTCACATTCAGCAAAAAAGATGACATGATAGTAATTGCATACACTAATGATGGTCTCAGTGAATGAGAAGAAAGTGCTATGATAGAAACAATAAAACTGCACACAAAATTCAAGTCCTTGCAATGTTAAGGAGCTAATTTTTGAAGGATAGAAACATACGGTTTTATCCCAAACCGCCGGATCCATTCATTATTTTCATAGAACGGAATTTCATATTTTCCACCCGCTAAACGGATGCTATCTTCAATATCCATCTCCAGCCATTCTCTATCTTCTGGTGACATGAAATCACGGGATATGATTTTCCCCTCTGCACGCATTTTTGCTTCGAGTCTGAAAAGACAAGTTGAAATGACATATAATTTAATAAGTTATTTAGAGGAGAATAGAATTACTTCTAGGGTTCTTTACTCGTGATGTCATACGTACTCAGAACCTGGCACAGGTTCGGGGCTAGGTATGTCAACTTCAACAACACCATGACCTTCCATATTGTTTTGAAGCCATTCACCTTCATACCTATAAGCACAAAGACCTCTTCAGATATACTTAAAAGGGAAAAAATAAAACACTTGATAGTATAAAACACGTTTAGACACAAGACCACAATGATGTTCCCAGTATCCTGAATGATATGATGGAAAACCTTCTAGTTATATACTCAGTTTACTAGCTGTTATGAAAACTAACCAAATTCACTCTAAAATCTCAATATACAAACCCCAAAAGGTAGATCAGATAGCAATGACCAACACCTTACAAATAAGAGTTTATGAGTTCAACTCTCCTTGGGGCCTATCTATTCCGCCCCCCCCGGCAAAAAAATAAAAAAATAAAAAAAACCTCCATATACTGAACAACATCTTTAGTAGCCTATCTGTCTTCCATATCGCCAATAACAGCTATCAAGTAAACGAGTAGTTTTTCAAACGAAATAAAAATAAAGCAGCAGTAAAGTGCGTGATGCAGATTCATCACCAAATAGGGCTTGTTTCATTGGGAATAAGTCTAGGGTTGGGTTACATACATGTTGGGCCTTTGATCCCATGGGTTTTTAATGTAATAGGCCACTTTTATGGGCCTAAAATATGGGTATATAGGTTACATACGGGATTAGCCCAATACTTAGTTTATTTTTATGTTTTTTAATTGAACCGATTCAAATTGGTTGCATCCAATTGATTCAATTTAAGTGATCATGTGACTTGGTTAAGTGGTCATGTGATGTACGTTGGGCTGAATTAGGACTCTATAAGTCCAGCCATGTTTTGAGTCTATTTCATTTAGTATTCTAGTTTCCTAGTCAGTTTAAGTTACCTAATAGGTTAGGGATAGGGTTAGGCCATTCCTTTTTAGTGTCTAAGTCTATTTTTTAGTCTTCTATATAAGTTTGTACGGGAGGCCAGCATTGCATACGAATTTGATTAATAAAAATTAGCTTTATGCTTACTGCCATTGCTGCTGCTCTTTGTGAGTGTATATCCTTGTGGATCTCAAGGTGGATAGGGTGGGTGGACTCCTGCGACTCCTTGCTTCGTGAAGATCGGGAGGTTTCTTCAAGTTATCAAGCTGCTGCCATTGTTCTCTGCAATCCAGTAAGTTTGAACCTGCTATTTGTTTTTAAACCTTCTTCTACCAGCCTTTATCTTCCCTTAGACCTAATCCACATTCCCCTCCATCGATCCAGCCTTAATCTCCATTAAACCTGCAACTCCTATCTCAACTAGGACTCCCCCATAACTCCAGATTTAGCCATCAATTTCGAACCCTACTTCCAACCTACATCCCCCACACCTCTCCCTACACTCGACCTTAAACCTAGCCCTTAGTCTCCACTACATCCCCTCCATTCTCCCACTCCATTAAACCCAAAACCTGCAACTCAATTCTGTCTAGAATTGCAGAATTTTAAAACCTTCCCAAATCCAATTATTTCTATCCCATAATAACCCCCTAGACCTGCATATTAAAGTCATATAAGGCCCATTCCCAAATTCCCATCCTAAACCCTAGAATTAACCTAAAACCTAGTGCTGTCCATTCGAACCAGCAACCCCTTTTGCTATTGATTATGTTATCTGGCTCCTAGTAGGTCTCCTACCTATCTAGGACTACATTAGTGCGCCAATTCATTAAGGAATCTTAGATACCATTACTTAAAAAGTTGAATGCATATGGCCATATAGAACACAATTTCTTCCCCGCCCCCCAAAAAAAAAAAAAATCATAAAGGGTAGGAGAACAGAGTGAACACTGTATCATAAATGACAAAAAAAATGAGACGAACCTGACCAGCCCGTCTTCAGCTACATAAACACCTTTTCCATGAGCCAAGTCATCCCAGACAGTGCCTTCATATCTTCAACAAAGTTACCAAGCAAATGATTAAGAAGAGTAGAAAGAAATAAAATTCGAGCTGTGAATACCTCCAACATATGAAGCCATGGAAATTAAAGCACTACTAGATTACCAATGGCTGATAGGGAATAGCAAACGTAGATAGAAATACACTTACGAGCTCCCATCCGCGAAAATGTAGCTGACCCATTTGAGGAACTCCTCAATCCGATCGAGCTCTTCGATTACTGACTTGGGGTTCGCAATGTCGTGATGGTTGTCTGGTACGGCTGGATAGTATTTCCGATATGGCATGTAGAACGGCGCAATTTGTGGGTCTCTTCCCTCACTGATTTCCTCCTTAACAACCTCCCAATCTTCCTCGTCGGCCCAAACTGGATCCCAACCAGGTTTCGTCATCTTCAAAGGAGCATCTGCCCAGAGCTCCTTGAGGTCCTCTTCCCTCCAGTTCTCTGGGTCCTTCGGGAAGTTGAAGCGGTCTTCGT
>NW_025318146.1:0-13191 GCF_018873765.1 Telopea speciosissima
CTTTATTTAACTAACTTAAAAGTAATGCAAAGTGAACCAAATTAAAGTGTTAAATTAAACTAATTAAATTAATGAAAATTAATGCATCCTAACTCATAAGCATCTAACAAAATTAAGGGATTAAATTGGCGTCCTAACACATGAGCATCTAACCTATCAGACTAACGCAAATTGAAAGAAATAAAAATACAGCCACACATAATAACCACATAAAAAGGAATAAGGGAATAAAAGTGCATCCACAAACCACAATCCTATAAAAAAAAATAAAAGAAATAGAGGGAGAAGAAGAAGAAGATAGAGAGAGATAGAGGAGAGGGAGAATGAGATTAAGGGTTTAGAGAATGAGATACCTTAATGTGCTTGAATACTTAAATAAACTCACCATGGCTTCCTCTTCTAAATCTCCATGTCTTGTCATCAACATAGGAACTTAGACTAGGAAGCTTTAAACTAAAACTATTACAACCATTAAACTAGACTTATGAAATCAAAATTAAGAACTTGAAATCAAAACTAAGAACTTAAGCCAAAAATAGGAAAAGAAGAGAAAATTTCACTAGGTGAATGAAATAAAAATTACACTAAAAAAAACTGAATTAAAATTGAACTAGAAACTAACTAAAAACTGAACTAAAAAACTACTAACTCCTTACAACCCAGAGGGTAAGGGGTATTTATAAGAGGAAGAGAGGAGAAGAGAGAAGAGGGAAGTGTAGGAGAAATATTCCCTAAGAAAAGAGAATATTCTCTTCTCCTTCCTCTTTTACAATGCCTTGAATCCTAAGAAAAAAGAAAAAAACAGAAAGAAGAAGAAGAGAAGATTGTTTACATAGACCTTCTATTTCTAGAAAAGTAAACTTCCAATTCTAACAAGTGCTTCCTTTTCTTTGTAGATATCTTCTCCAAGCAATAAAATCAAAGCATCTTTGATTTTTCAACTTTCCATAGGTGAGAGAACATCTTTCAAAATAAATCTATCCCAAGTAGAATTTCAGAAGTGCCCTTGAGAAGTTGGAGGAGAGAGAGAGTAAGGGTGATGACTAGGATTCCTTCAAGAATAAATAAAATACTCATTCTGTCCTTCAGAAAACGTGGAGCATGGGGTGCTTATATAGGCCTCACCATTGTGTTCCTTGTGAAAAATCACCCAAAATAGACCCAAATTTCGTCCAATTTGGAGCTCGGGAGCCCAAGATATCTCAAGTTGAAGTTGGACTGTCCAGAGCCCTCCAAATGGAATCTTTCGGGTACAAGAAATGTAACTTCTAATAATTCTGTTAAGGCCCCTGCAATCTGAACTTTCGCTTCACTTTGTCCCCAGCCGACTGTCAATAATTACAAATAAACCCCTATAGACCATTTTAGGTAGCCGTTACGGAAAGCGGCCGTAACTTCTTCGTTTCAACTCGGAATCATGTGCCGTTTAAACCGTTCCGAAGCCGACTCGATGGGCTATGCATCCAAGCCATTAACACCTTTAAACACCTTAAAAACATTTCCTTAACATCATCTCCTTCATTTTCACAAGAATTCACCTAAAACCTGAAAAGCATAAGAAAGCACCGAGTAACTCTGTCCAATATGGTAAAATGTATGCTTTATGTCCTAAGATTTCACACATAAATGTGCTCATCAGATTCCCCCACACTTGAACGTTACTTGTCCTCAAGTAAAGCAAAAACAAAAACTAACATAGAATGTAGAAAATCCTAACTCACTTTCGTAGGAATCACGGTTGCACTTAGCATGTGCAACAAGCCTTTAAACCCCTAGGTTACCCCTAGTGGACGAGTTGTGTCTCGTGGGTGTTTGCAGTGAATATACTCCCAAAATTCAATTGTAAATGAATGCTGTAAATTTTAATCATGGCATAAGTAGGACAGTGCACATAATCCCAAAAAGTGTTCAACTAAAGATCAAGGAGCCAAAGGTTCCCCCACACTTGAATTTTATCACCCCACATCAATTCAAGTAACAAGCATGCATCAAGTTCAAGGGATCTCCTCATATTTTCTGAACACTACTCACCTTCAAGTAAACCCCCCATAGCATCGATGGAACCAAAGACTTAGGCATTGAGTAATGTTGACCATACTTTTTTTTTTAGGCATTAAGGCAAAAGTTTTTTTCTTCCTCAACCACAAACTCTATTTCTACTCCACTCTGTTCTCGAATGACATGGTGGAGCATACACCAGACACCCAAATACTTGGTAGCTTCGCTTTTTGCATATATCCATAAGACATTGAGACATTGATGCAAGAGTTTTTTTTTTTGAGTTTCCTTCCAAGGAATTTCGATCAAGTCACCCTGCTTCATGAGGCACAGTGCCCTGTCTAGTCCCAAGGAATTCCACTTTCTTTTCTATTCCTTGTTTTTTTTCTTTTTTTTTTTTTTCATTCACTTCCACTTTCATGCGTTGCCTTGCCACAAACAAATTGGTCTTAACTACTAGCCAAAAGATCAAAGGGTCCATAAAACACATAGAGGAATTTAGCCATCAAATGAAATAATCCTCATATTTTTCAATTCAATCCCTCTCACCGGATACAAACCAATTACCGTCCTTAAAAAGGGATTTTTTATTATTTCGCATGCTAGGATACCTAATTCCCTCTTTCTCTCGCTTTACAATCAAAGAGACATATGCACAAAACCAAACTATTGTCACAATCAAAATTCACCAATTAAGCCCAACATCCCCCCCCCACACTTAATTCATGCAGTGTCCTCAATGCATGCATAAAAGAAAGAATAAGGACAAGGGAGGAGATGAAGGGGCTTACCGGATATAATCAACAAAGAGAATCATGAAGAGTCATGAGCTCCACAAAAAGTGCTACGAGCAGCAACAGAAATCTCAATCCATGGCCAGTAAATGGAGAAATAGCTTCAGACCCAGAAAACACTCGACCATGAATTTTAGTAAAGCGAGAAATAATATGGAAGTTAAGAACAACTGAGAAATATTCAATAGAAAAATCTATCCTCATGGGACAGTGGAAAATGAAGGCATTAAAACTCAGGCCATAAATCCGTCCCTCCTCTCCCGTTTGCAATGTAGAACACCTATCATTCTTTGAAAAACCAATAAAAAATGGATCACAATAAGCATAAAAAGGATTATGAATAACCTCATCTAAATAATCATCAAAAATTGGAGGTTTACTCAAATCAATCCTGGCAATACAACTATCCGCTCTTTGCATAACTTGGTTTGCCAAATAAGGATCATGGAAATATGTTTGAAAGGCATTATGACTAACATTGTCCTCCTCAATAAAATCGTCAAACCTAGGAGGTTTGGACAAATCAAGATGTGAGACAATGAAATCCTCAAAATGACAATTATCTAAGTTTTCCAAAGAGAGAGGGGGAGATCGAATTTCCTGGCTTTCTATGTTATCATGAAAATCTGATTCTAAATCAATAAATTCACTAGGCTCACTAAAATCAAAAATTTCAGGCAAAAGGTGGACTTCCCCAGGTAGCTCATCAAACCTCGCTTCACTAATATCTTTAGGAGACTCAATCTCAACAAATAAATTATCATGAAAAGCATCTTGTTGGGAGTGACTCTCATTAACCTCAAATTGGGGTGGTGGACTTTCAATATCATTAAACTGGGGATGGGGCGGTTCAGGCTGACTAGGTAATGTACCCGTTTCCTCCTCTTGCACCATGGTGATCAGTTGAGAGAGTTGCTTCTCCATAGTATTTTGGCTTGTTGTGAGAAGATCTATGTATTTCTCAAGTTCATTCAGTCTGACCTCCTCACCCATGTTCTGAAATTCAGGGGGTTGGTGGTATGGTTCAAGGAGAGGTGGCCCATTGAGATTCAATGGAGGGTTGGGCATTGGAGGACCATACTGACCATGATATTGGAAATTGGGTGGTCCAGCTTGGTTATTCCATTGATCCCACGAGAAAAAGGGATGATCACTCCACCCGTGATTGTAAGTGCCAAAAGAATTATATTGAAATTGAGGACTCACATTCTCATCACCATTGCTACCCCCATAAAGATTAGGGCATCCTTCCATAACATGGATAGTCTGGGGATGTGACCAATCAAAATTTTTCGAAAGCCCATAGTTGGGTTGAGGAGCAAAATTGTACTGGGGTGGTGCAAATTTGTTCTCTATCTCACTACTTTTGGCTTCCCTAACCTGTTTAAACATTTCCTCCAAAATCATGGTTGCCTTAGCATAGGTCCATCTTTCCCCCAAAGTCTTATAAGGAAGTGTATCTCCCATTATTCTAAATTAACCACCTATCCCAAATTGAGGTCTCCCATAAAAAAAAGTTTAAAGAAAAATAAAAGACTAGAAAAAAAAATTACTAAAAATAAGAGGGAGCCCAAGGTAGATAGTGCATCTATCTCTCAGAAATCGAAACAATGGTTCCAAAGCTGTAAGGTTGCCATATAGGTTGACAGCAAGGGAACCCGTATAGTCTTCACGAGCCACCTACGGGCGACTCTAAATGGATTCTGATGTAGGGTGGAGGACTACTATACGTTTATGTTTCCAACACTCTCACTATGTCGCTTTCCTGTTATCAAGAGAGGTCACCTCCAAAGATAAGTCACATGCCAATCCAAACCACCCAACGAATCAAGGGGCACCAAGATTGACTGGGTTTGGGCATATGAAGGACTTTAGATTGGGCGCACACTATTTGAAACAGAAGAGAAACAAGAAGAGGTTTTCAAAATATTTTTTTTTTTTTTTTTTTTAAAAGAAAGAGGAGAAAGAGAAGAAACTAAAGCACTTCGAATTACTTAAAAATCAAAAAAATAAAGTGGTCAATAATCTCCCCGGCAACGGCGCCAAAAATTTGTTTGAGTTAAAATAATACCGCAAGCGTACGGGTCAATCGTAGCTACGGGTCGAACACGAGGAGATATACGCCACTTTATTTAACTAACTTAAAAGTAATGCAAAGTGAACCAAATTAAAGTGTTAAATTAAACTAATTAAATTAATGAAAATTAATGCATCCTAACTCATAAGCATCTAACAAAATTAAGGGATTAAATTGGCGTCCTAACACATGAGCATCTAACCTATCAGACTAACGCAAATTGAAAGGAATAAAAATACAGCCACACATAATAACCACATAAAAAGGAATAAGGGAATAAAAGTGCATCCACAAACCACAATCCTATAAAAAAAAATAAAAGAAATAGAGGGAGAAAAAGAAGAAGATAGAGAGAGATAGAGGAGAGGGAGAATGAGATTAAGGGTTTAGAGAATGAGATACCTTGATGTGCTTGAATACTTAAATAAACTCACCATGGCTTCCTCTTCTAAATCTCCATGTCTTGTCATCAACATAGGAACTTAGACTAGGAAGCTTTAAACTAAAACTATTACAACCATTAAACTAGACTTATGAAATCAAAATTAAGAACTTGAAATCAAAACTAAGAACTTAAGCCAAAAATAGGAAAAGAAGAGAAAATTTCACTAGGTGAATGAAATAAAAATTACACTAAAAAAAACTGAATTAAAATTGAACTAGAAACTAACTAAAAACTGAACTAAAAAACTACTAACTCCTTACAACCCAGAGGGTAAGGGGTATTTATAAGAGGAAGAGAGGAGAAGAGAGAAGAGGAAAGTGTAGGAGAAATATTCCCTAAGAAAAGAGAATATTCTCTTCTCCTTCCTCTTTTACAATGCCTTGAATCCTAAGAAAAAAGAAAAAAATAGAAAGAAGAAGAAGAGAAGATTGTTTACATAGACCTTCTATTTCTAGAAAAGTAAACTTCCAATTCTAACAAGTGCTTCCTTTTCTTTGTAGATATCTTCTCCAAGCAATAAAATCAAAGCATCTTTGATTTTTCAACTTTCCATAGGTGAGAGAACATCTTTCAAAATAAATCTATCCCAAGTAGAATTTCAGAAGTGCCCTTGAGAAGTTGGAGGAGAGAGAGAGTAAGGGTGATGACTAGGATTCCTTCAAGAATAAATAAAATACTCATTCTGTCCTTCAGAAAACGTGGAGCATGGGGTGCTTATATAGGCCTCACCATTGTGTTCCTTGCGAAAAATCACCCAAAATAGACCCAAATTTCGTCCAATTTGGAGTTCGGGAGCCCAAGATATCTCAAGTTGAAGTTGGACTGTCCAGAGCCCTCCAAATGGAATCTTTCGGGTACAAGAAATGTAACTTCTAATAATTCTGTTAAGGCCCCTGCAATCTGAACTTTCGCTTCACTTTGTCCCCAGCCGACTGTCAATAATTACAAATAAACCCCTATAGACCATTTTCGTGCTTCGTTACGGAAACGGCCGTAACTTCTTCGTTTCAACTCGGAATCATGTGCCGTTTAAACCATTACGAAGCCGACTCGATGGGCTATGCATCCAAGCCATTAACACCTTTAAACACCTTAAAAACATTTTCTTAGCATCATCTCCTCCATTTTCACAAGAATTCACCTAAAACCTGAAAAGCATAAGAAAGCACCGAGTAACTCTGTCCAATATGGTAAAATGTATGCTTTATGTCCTAAGATTTCACACATAAATGTGCTCATCATTCGGCTTCGTCACAATTCTGGTTTTTTTATCGGCTTTGGAGTTTTTCTTGATCGGCCTTTTGGTTATTAGATTCACAGAACTGATTCACGGTTACTGTTTTCTTTTTCCTCAATGGCATCGATCAAAGCTCCTACGTTATACGGAATCACGGTTCTGTCCACTCCTTGTTTGATCAATTTTGGACTTCACTGTTCTGTGAAAGAGACAGAATAATGGTTTTCCTTTTGATTTGATTGTTTGTTAAATTAAAAAAAAAAAATCAAAAGGACAAGTGTTTTGATGTTGGCAGAATCATTATTCAAAGCACTTATTTGATTAGAGAAGGTCAAAAGCAACTTTGTGAAGGTTTTTTATTCGTTGGATTCTAAAAAAAATAAAAAAAGGGAAGATCCTGTACAAACTCTCTTTTCATTCTTTTGGCTTCAGTCACCTATCCGTGAGCAGTACAAACTCTCTTTTCATTCTCTTGGCTTCGGTCACCTGTCCGTGACCAGTAGCCATCGCCAGCCGCCAGCGATTACATCGGCAGCCAGCGATCTGCGCCAACAAGTACTAGCGTGCATGTCAAGAGTATCGACGTCACGTACCGCCGCAATCCTTCCTCCGCCGCCTAAATCCAAGGTTCTTCATCTCAGGTGTGATTGTTCTTTAGAGCATTTATTTTTATTTGAGTTTTTCCTTGGGCATATCAACAAATCACATAATAATGGAGAAACACGCTGTTCCAATTAAGATGATCAAATTGGAAAGCTTTAGTGGCTCTGAGTTCAGTTTTTGGAAAAGGAGGACTCAGTTTGGACTGAAGTACCTCAATATTTTCTACACTGTGGTAAATATTTTTTCTGATTGTACGGACCTAACTGAAGCCCAATGGATAAGTGATGAGGACTTTTGCAAAGACTACCTATTGAACTGCCTGTCAGATAGGCTGGCAGAGACCTATAGTAAATATGAGACTGCAAAAGAGATTTGGAAAAACCTAGAAGCCCAATTCAAAAAGGAGGAGGACCTATCAAAGACTCACTTGGTTGACAAGTTTATGGATTTCCAGTTTCAAGAAGACAAGGAAATACTTCCTCAAGTAACAAACTTTGAGAACTTGAGAACAAAACTTAATCAAGAAAACATCCATGTTGTTGATGCATTCTTAGTGGGTACAATTATTTTTAAGTTACCCTCTACCTGGCATTCTTTTAAAACTGAGATGCATAGGAAGAAAACACAAGTGGGGTTGGATGACCTCAAACGGTTCATTAGAATCGAAGATGAGAACAGAACCAGGAATAACTTGGAGATGGTGAAACAACAACAGGCATCTGTCAATTTGGTTTCACAATCCAAGAAAAATCCTAGGCAGTCCAAACCACCTAAGAAAGAACCCCAACAATTGGAGGCCCAAAAGACTAACTTTAAAAAGAAGGGCAAGTACCGCAACTGTGGAAAGTGGGGTCACTATGTATCTGAGTGTAGGGGTCCTAAGAAAGGGAACACTGACACACCACAGAAGAAAGTTCACATGTTGGTGGATATGACTGAGCCTACTAACTTTATTGCCATGGTTAGCAAGGGTAAGGGGTTGGCCAGTACATCTTCAGATTGGTGGTTAGACTCTAGAGCGACTTTTCATGTTTGCAATAGCAAGAACCTGCTAACTGATATTGTTCAAGTAGTAGAGACTGTCACTGTTGCAAATGGAGACGTTGTGAATGTGGCTCAACAAGGGATAGCAAACTTGGTTCTATCATCAGGTAAAATACTAACTTTGAAAAATGTTAAAGTCTTTCCTGGTTTTGAAAAGAATTTAATTTCAATTGGAATTTTGCTTGATGCTGGCATGTTTATTACTTTTAGTAGTGGTAGAGTAACACTGTCTGTTAACTTTTTTTATTTTGGATGTGCTTACAATTTGAATGGTATGTTTAGGTTGAGTTTAGCTAATGAGACAATAAACTAGGTTAACCATATTTCACTTGATCCCAAAATGCTACACTGTAGGTTAGGACATGTGAACTATAGGAAAATGCTCAAACTAGCTAAAACTCATAATTTACCATTAGACACTTCAATTAGATTTAACAGATGTGAAGTGTGTGCTCAAACCAAAATAACTAAAAAATCTTTCAGACCGGTTTCTAAGAGCACTCAACTTCTTGAACTTATACATTCTGACATTTGTGACTTTAAAAGCTACACAACTAGAGGAAGTCGGAAGTATTTGATAATATTTATAGATGATTTTTCTAGATATTGTCATTTATACTTGTTAAAATCTAAAGATGAAGCATTTGAAAATTTTAAAATTTTGAAGAATAGGGTAGAAAATCAGTTAAATTTAAAAATTAAAAGATTTAGAAGTGATAGAGGAGGAGAATACAAATTGACAGAGTTCAAGGAATTCTGTGTCTCTGCGGGCATAATCCTTGAAACTGCTGTTCCTTACTCACCTCAATCAAATGGCATAGCTAAAAGAAAGAACATGACATTAACAGAGATATTAAACTCCATGTTAATGACAGCTGGCATGCCTTCTTGCTATTGGGGAGAAGCAATATTAACTGCAAATCACATTCTAAATAGACTACCACATTCAAAACTGACTTCTACACCTTATGATCTATGGCATAACCATCCTTATAGATATGACACTCATAAGGTTTGGGGTTGTATAGCTTATGTTAGGATACAAGACCCTAGGAGACCTAAGGTGGGAACTAGAACAAACACATGTGTATATCTAGGTTGTGCAGAAGACAGTGATGCAAATCGGTTTTTGGATCTATCCACCAATATGGTGATAGAATCTAAGGATGCCATATTCTTTGAAGATAAATTCCTTAGAGATAAAGGCCTGACCTTGCCTGGTTTGACTGAAATGGTTATAGAATCACCTTTGAAATCTGAACCAATTGATTCTGACACTACTCCCACAATGCTCCTTGAATCAAAACCTAAAAGAGTATCTACTAGAGATAGAATACCCAAAGATTTTGGTAAGGATTTTGTGACTTACCATTTAGAGGCTGATCCATCCACCTATAAGGAAGCGATGAGATCTAGGGACTCACTGCTATGAAAAGAAGCCATTGATGAGGAAATGAGCTCTTTAATGCAGAATGAGACCTGACACCTTGTTGATATGCCTAGAGGGGCCAAGACAATAGGGTGTATGTTATACCCACACCCCAAATATCCCCTTATACCCGGGGCAGTTGGACCTTTACCCGGTGGGTATTGCCTTATGACCATAGTCAACCTTGATAGCCTTGAACTAGAAATACCATAGAAAGATTCCCCTCGAAGACTTGGAAGTGTGGGCCAAATCCCCGCCAATTTCCTTGAAGTTTGGGCCATGACAGCAGCACCGGAGTCATAACCAGATCTACTACTGGTGAGTCAGATCGATAATCCACTCGTGCTGTCATCAATCATTTTAGATTATTTTTCTGTGGGACCGACATCCCCGTGTCCCAGACACCTTAATTGAACCCTTGGACCATGTGGACCCCTACCCTTACCCTTGGTTGATTGAGTGGACCTTAAAAGTGGGACCTACAAAGCCTAACTTAGGTGAATAATGGGTTTTAATGACTTAACGTGAAACCACACAAGCCCTAGTGGACAATTGAGTCCAATGGACTTAGGGTGAACCTCAAACAGGACCTAACAGGCTATATGGACCTAATGGTCTATGGCTTGAGCCAAACATGGCCTAATGCCTAAGGACCTAAACCCCATTCTAAGACCCCTAACCAAACACTCCCTAAGGTTCCTTCTACCCCCTTAAAACTAAAAGAACCCTCTTTTTCTCTCATTTCTCCCCCTCCCCAAAACCGTGGAGGAGAAGAGACAAGAGAAAGAGAAGAAGGAGGAAGAAAGAGGAAAGAAGTAGGAGTGGAAGAGGAATGAGAGGGGAAGGGAAGAAGATGGGAGCTATGCCAAAATGGATGGCTGCTCCACATCTCCTCCTCTTGCTGACCGGACTAAGAAGGAAGAAGAAGGTGAAGGAGAAGAGATGGAAAGGAAGGGAGAAGAGAAAGGGGGCTCACCTAGCCCTGGATCCCACCTCCCGATTGGAGCTCCTCCCCAAGGTAAGCTCCCTGAACTTGGTTCTTCTCCATTGTTCCCCTTTGTTTTGATGTTTCCTTGAGCTTGGGTGACCTAGAATTTCATTTGGGACTCAAAGGAGAGCTCGGTCCCTAGTTGGAGCTCTAATGGAGCTAACCTAGGTCTAGTTTAACCCCCTTGGTGCTACAATTACAGCCATTGTTGGAGAACTTGGGTTTTAGACTTTGAAACCCATCTCTGTGGACCAAATTGAGACCTAACCTTGTGGATCTTGGATCCACGAGATTAAACCTAGGATTTAGTGATCGTAGGAATGCTTAGACACCCCTCCCCTATTCCTGAGATGCTAAGGAGTTCCAAGCTCCAAGCTGGAGCTGAAACTCCTTGAAATCTCAAAAGAGACTGTCGGCGGACGAACGACTGGATCCATCTATTGTGGTACCGCCAGTCAGTCCATCCAGTGTAAACCCTATGTTTTTACCTGAGTGGACAAAGGCACGGATTCACTCTATTTGCCTCTGCCTAGGACCTGTGCTCTCGGGTCCTGTCTTAGGAAATCGAATGGATCCAGGGGCAGACCCAAGAAACACATCTGCCCGTGGATCCGCTCCCTTTTATGATTGTCTCAAGTGTCGAACGGATCAACCACCGGACTCAAGTAAGAAGCTCCGCTCGTGGGTCCGCTCGCTCTGACTTTACCTTTTGGCCTGAACGGAGTTAGGGACAGACTCACCTCTGCTGAGACCGCCCATGAGTCCGCTCGTGTTGTCTTGGTTGAAACTTGATTTTAACCATTTGGGGCCTAGCATGGGACCCTTCTATACCCATTTTAATGCTTCCTTTGTATGTCTAGGTTGGTGTACCGGTGAGATTCATGTTAATCACGTGGGATGGCACCTAATGCTTGGGGAGATTCATGCCAATCACGTCCGGTGACACCTATGCCTGATGAGTAGCTTCTAGGTGACTTTGTTGGGTTTGATTATTATATAATTGATTAAAATTAAGCATGCTATGATATATTTATAAGTATGGTGTGCATTGCATTTTATTCAATTGTGAATTGTTATGAATGTGATAATATAATGCTTACCATTATATCGGGTTACGGTGCCGGTGTGTCAGTGTCGGAGACCCAATTTATTTAGTTTATTTAAATTATGAAAACTGCTGTATTTCATCCTAATCTGTATGTGTCGTGCTGTGTTGTTACCCGGGTACTAGATGGAATGGGACGTTGATGCACCTGAAATACCTCTCAGGACGATAGGACCTGCATATAGTATATCTGTGGCTAAGATGCTTGCTCCCTTATGCTACGACCCTTGCCAATAGGGGTTTATGTGTTGGATAGTCTAAGCACCTGCGGTCTGTGGAGGTGGGAGAGGCCAGGGCAGGGGTAGTGATGGCTATCGGGGTTTCCCACTGGGTGGTCATGATGGCTTCTACCGGCGCAGGTCCCCAGGTGATAGTTGAGGATTCATTAGGGTGATATGATAAGTGACCCTCAATGTCTCCCGAGCTATCACAATAGCATATACTTGACAGATAGAATTATGTGTTAAGTGAAAAATGAATCTAACATTAGCATGCATCATTCTGTTTGATATTGATTGTGTGATGTGCGCACATTCCCCTTTGCTCCCTCACTAGCTAGTGTAGCTAACCCCATTGTACAACCACATTTTAGTTCATATGCAGATAGCCTCTTGATGAGTACCATTGGATGCGAATCAAGTGGAGTTGATGATCGTGGCTTGGATGTAGATGTACACCCAAGAATTTGTGTCTTTGGGGTAATTATTTATTACGCAATTTTTATATTCATTCCACATTCATGTATAAACTATATGTTTATTTATAGGGAGAGTAATGATTGGTTACTTATGCTAGAATTGTAATATGTGTTATCATTAGAGAACCGATGCTCTATAATTTCACATGATTTAATTTAATTTCACTTCCGCTAACTCTGTATCTAGAACGATTTATTCCTTTTTGTACGTTCCTTTCTGTTATCAAGATATGATGATAGGATGGACTATGGCTCGGGACACTGTATCTGCGATCCTGGTAGGTGTTGGGATGATGTGTGATTATCCCAGTCATACCCCTATGTGGTAAATTATCTGACATCGAGATGGGGGCGTGACAGTGTAAGTGGGTACTGAAGAAGAAACTTAATCCGGATGAAACTATAGCCAGGTATAAAACACGGTTAGTAGCTAAGGGCTATATCCAGGTGAGAGGGATAGATTATTTTGACATCTACTCCCCGGTCTGCCATTTGGTAACGATATGGATTCTTCTTGCCATTGCATCTATTGAGTACTATGTTGTGCATCAAATGGATGTAAAAATGGCTTTTCTTAATGGAGATCTAACAGAAGAAATCTACATGAAACAACCTGAAGAATTTGTCATGGAAGGTTCTGAAAGAAGAGTTTGTAAATTAAACAAATCTCTCTATGGTCTTAAACAAGCATTTAAATTGTGGCATGAGAAGTTTGACAAGACAGTAAAGAGCCTCGGTTTTTGGACCAGCAACTCAGATAAGTGCCTTTATTTT
>NW_025318147.1:0-13171 GCF_018873765.1 Telopea speciosissima
TGTGGTTAATTGGCTCTCTCATGTGGTTTGTGCTAATGACAAGTTAGATGTTATCCCTAAGTTGACGTTCTGTGCTACGGTTTATCATGTTTGGTGGGAGAGAAATCAACGCCTCTTTAGTAATTAATCAAGGTCTTATGATAAAATCCTTCAAGATATCAACTTTGATGTGGTCACTAAAAGTTCTCATTGTCCGATTTTGGCTGCCCATACCCCTCGAAATCAGTTCTTGTTTGATATGTGGGGGATCCAGGTGCGGTGGGCAGTCTCGGCCCCCAAAGCTTGTTCTTAGCCAAAACCCCCTACTCAGTTTGTCACGCTCCATTGTGATGGGTCCTTGAGTGGAGATAGAGCTTCTTATGGCGGTCTTGTTCGTAAGACCACAGGAGATCCGATCCTGGCTTATGTTGGTATGGAGGCTTCGGTTCTTAGCATGGAGTTGTTAGCCATTCACAGGGGGTGGCACTGTGTTTAGAGAGGAATCTTCGACATGTTTCTATTAGATCTGATTTGAAGTTGGCAGTGGAGATTCTCACAGGTGTGTTCAGTTGCCCTTGGAATGAATATGTTTTGAAGAACCAGATCATCTCTAGTCTGAACTAGTTGACTCGCTATGAAGTGAGGCATGTTTGGAGGGAATTGAACCAGCCGGCAGATTTTATTGCGTCCATTAATTGTGGGGATGGGGAAGCAACTTTGTACCATCCAGAGTTTCATGATGACCTGATGCGACTTATCCTTGATGATACTTCTGGTAAGGTCCAGTTTAGGCCTCCGTGATTGGGTTGGGTGGCTTTTCCTTGTAGTTACGAGGGGTTTGTCCTCGGGGGTGTGGGGCCTCTTCCACCTCCTTAGGTCAATCTAAGGGGTGGAAGAAGGCTGCCTTCTTTTGTATCTTTCTTTTCTTCTTCTATACACTCACAATTTACCTATCGAAAAAAAAAAGTATCGATTCGAAGGTCACGACCCTCAACATCGCATCAACATGTCTAATAAGAAATAAGGACACTTTTTAGAAAACTCCAAACCCAATAAAGTAAAAAAATGCCCCCAAATAACCCCAAACGACCCACCCGGTCTGGTTTAAATCGAAAATGAACATATGCCAAACTAGGTATCGATTCGAAGGTCACCTCCCTCAACATCGCATCCACACGTCTAATAAGAGATAAGAACACTTTTAAGAAAATACTAAACCCAAAAAAGTACAAAAATGCCCCCAAATAACCCAAAATGAACCACCCGGTCTGGTTTAAACCGAAAACGAACATATGCCAAAATAGGTATCAATTCGAATGTCACGATCCTCAAAATCGCATCCACATGTCTATTAAGAGATAAGGACACTTTTTAGAACATCCAAGGCCCAAAAAAGTGCAGAAATGACCCCAAATAACCCCATACGACCCAGCCGGCCTGGTATAAACTGAGAATAAACATATTCCAAAATCGGTATCGATTCGAAGGTCGCGACCCTCAACATCGCATCCACACGTCTAATTAGAGATAAGACACTTTTTAGAAAATCCCAAACCCAAAAAAGTACAGAAATGCCCCCAAATAACCCCAAACAACCCACCTGGTCTGGCTTAAAACGAAAATGAACATATGTCGAAATAGGTACCGATTTGCAGGTCATGACCGACAACATCGTATCCGCACGTCCAATATGAGATAAGGACACATTTAGAGAATCCCAAACCCATAAAAGTATAGAAATGCCCCCAAATAACTCCAAACGACCCACCTGGTCTAGTTCGGACCAGAAATGAACATAAGTCAAAATACGTATCTATTCCAAGGTCACGACCCTCAACATTGCCTCCACACGACTAATAAGATAAAAGGAAACTTTTTTGAAAATACCAAACCCAAAAAGGTACAGAAATGCCCCCAAATAACCCCAAACGACCCACCTGGTCTGGTTTAAATCGAACATGAACATATGCCGAAATAGGTATCGATTCGAAGGTCACGACCCTCAACATCATATTCACACGTTTAATAAGAGATAACGACACTTTTTAGAAACTACCAAACTCAAAAAAGTACAGAAATGCCCCCAAATAATCCTAAACGACCTACCCAGTCTGGTTTAAATCGAAAATAAACATATGTCGAAATTGGTATCGATTTGAAGGTCACGACCCTCAACATCGCATCCACCCGTCGAATAAGAGATAAGGACACCTTTTGGAGAATCCCAAACCCAAAAAAGTACAAAAATGCCCCCAAATAACCCCAAACAACCAACCCGGTCTGGTTTAAACCGAAAATGAACATATGCCAAAATCGGTATCGATTCATATGGGTCACGACCCACAACATCACATCCACACGTCTAATAATAGATAAGGACACTTTTTAGAAAATCCCAAACCCAAAAAAGAACAAAAATGCCCACAAAATAAGCCGAAATAACCCACCCAAACTGGTTTAAATTGAATATGAACATATGTCGAAATAGGTATCGATTCAAAGGTCACGACCCACAATATCGCATCCACACATCTAACAAGAGATAAGTACAGTTTTTTGAAAATCCCAAGCCCAACAAAATACAGAAATGCCCCTAAATAACCCCAAACGACCCACCCTGCCTGGTTTAAACCGAAAATAAACATATGCCAAAGTCGGTATCGATTCGAAGGTCACGACCCCCAACATCGCATCCACACATCTAATAAGAGATCAGGGCACTTTTTAGAAAATACCAAACCCAAAAAGGTACAGAAATGCGCCCAAAAAACCTCTAACGACCCACCTAGTCCGGTTTAAATTGAAAATGAACATATGCCGAAATAGGTATTGATTCGAAGGTCACGACCCTCAACATCGCATCCACACGTCCAAGAAGAGATAAGGACACTTTTTAGAAATCCCAAACCCAAAAAAGTACAGAAATGCCCCCAAAATAAGCCCAAACGACCCATCCGGTCTGGTTTAAACCGAAAATGAACATATGCCGAAATAGGTATCGATTCGAAGGTCAAGACCCTCAAACTCGTATCCACACGTCTAATAATCGATAATGACACTTTTTAGAAAATACCAACCCAAAAAAGTGCAGAAATGCCCCCAAAATAAGCTCAAAAATCCACACGGTCTGTTATAAACCGAAAATGAACATATGCCGAAATAGGTATCGATTCGACGGTCACGACCCACAATATCGAAATCACACTTCTAATAAGAGATAAGGGCACTTTTTAGAGAATCCAAAATCGAAAAAAGTACAGAAATGCCCCCAAATAACCCCTAACGACCCACCAGGTCTGGTTTAAATCGAAAATGAACATATAAGTATCGATTCGAAGGTTACGACCCCCAACATCGCATCCACATGTCTAATAAGAGATAGGGACACTTTTTAGAAAATACCAAACCCAAAAAAGTACAAAAATGGCACCAAATAACCCCAAACGACCCACCCGGTTGGTTTAAATCGAAAATGAACATTTGTCAAAATAAGTATCGATTCGAAAGTTAGGACCCTCAACATCGTATCCACACGTCTAATAAGAGATAAGGACCCTTTTGAGAAAATCCCAAACCCAAAAAAGTACAGAAATGCCCCCAAATAAACCCAAACAACCCAGTCGGCCTGGTTTAAACCAAGAATAAACATATTCCAAGATCGGTATCGATTCGATGGTCACGACCCTCAACATTGCATCCACACGTCTAATGAAAGATAAGGACTATTTTAAGAAAATACCAAAACCAAAAAGGTGCTAAAATTCCCCCACATAACCCCAAACGACCCACCCGGACTGGTTTAAACCGAAAATGAACATATGCCGAAATAGGTTTCGATTCGAAGGTCACAACCTTCAACATTGTATCCAAACATCTAATAAGAGATAAGGAGACCTTTAGAAGGTACCAAACCCAAAAAAGTACAGAAATGCCCCCTAATAACCCCAAATGACCCATCTGGTCTGGTTTAAACCGGAAAAGAACATATGACGAAATTGGTATCGATTCGAAGGTCACGACCCACAACATCACATCCATCCGTCTAATAAGAGATAAGGACACTTTTTGGAGAATCCCAAACCCAAAAAATTATAGAAATGCCACCAAATAACACCAAACGACCCACCCGGTCTGGTTTAAATAAAAAATGAACATATGCCAACATTGGTATTGATTCGAAGGTCACGACCCTCAACATCACATCCACACGTCTAATAAGAGATAAGGACTATTGTTATAAAATCCCAAATCCAAAAAAGTACAGAAATGCCCCCAAAATAAGCCCAAATGACGCACCCAATCTGGTTTAAACCGAAATTGAACATATGCCGCAATAGATATCGATTCGAAGGTGACGACCCATAACATTGCATCCACACGTCTAAGAATAGATAAGGACACATTTTGGAGAAACCAAAACCAAAAAAAGTACAGAAATACCCCCAAATAACCCGTAAAGGCCCACCCGGTCTGGTTTAAACAAAAAATGAACATATGTCCAAATAGGTATCAATTCGATGGTCACGACCCTCAACATCGCTTCCACACGTCTAATACGGGATAAGGACAGCTTTTAGAAAATCCCAAGCCAAAATAAGTACAGAAATGCCTCAAAATAACCCCAAATGACCCACTCGGTCTGGTTTAAACCAAAAATGAACATATGTGGAAATAGGTATCGATTCGAATGTTACGACCCTCAACATCACATCCACATGTCTAATAAGAGATAAGGACACTTTTTAGAAAATCCCAAGCCCAAAAAAGTACAAAAATGCCCCAAAATAACAAAAAATGACCCACCCGGCCTAGTTTAAATCGAAAATAAATATATGCCTAAATCGGTATCGATTCAAAGGTCAGGACCCTTAACATTGCATCCACACGTCTAATAAGAGATAATGACACTTTTTAGAAAATACCAAACCCAAAAAGGTACAGAAATTCCCCCAACTGACCCCAAATGACCCACCCGGTCTGGTTTAAACTAAAAATGAACATATGCTGAAATAGGTATCGATTCGAAGGTCACAACCCTCAACATCTGATCCACACATCCAATAAGAGATAAGGACACTTCTTAGAAAGTACCAAATGCAAAAAAGTACAGAAATGTTCCCAAATAATCCCAAACGACCCACACACGGTCTGGTTTAAATCGAAAATGAACTTATGCCGCAATAGGTATCGATTTAAAGGTCACGACCCTCAACATCGCATCCCCACGTCAAATAAGAGATAAGGACCCTTTTTAGAAAATCTCAAACCCAAAAAAGTACAGAAATGCCCCAAATAACCCCAGATGACCCACCCGGTCTGGTTTAAATCGAAAATTAACACATGACGAGATAGGTATCGATTCGAAGGTCACGACCCTCAACGTCGTATCCATACACCTAATAAAAGATAAGGACACTTTTAAGAAAATCCCAAGCCCAGAAAAGTACAAAAATGCCCCCCACCCAAACGACCCACCTGGTTTAGTTTAAACCGAAAAAGCACATATGCTGAAATAGGTATCGATTCGAAGGTCACAACCCTCAACATCACATCCACACGTCTAATAAGAGATAAGGAAACTTTTTAGAAAATTCCAATCCCAAAAAAGTACAGAAATGCCGCCAAAATAAACCCAAAAGCCCACCCGGTCTAGTTTAAACCGAAAATGAACATATGCCGAAATAGGTATCGATTTCAAGGTCACGACCCACAATATGGCATCCACACGTCTAATAAGATATAAAGACACTTTTTAGAGAATCCCAAACCCAAAAAAGTACAGAATTTCCCCCAAATAACCCCTATCGACCCACCCGGTCTGGTTTAAATAAAAAATGAACATATGCTGAAATAGGTATCGATTCGAATGTCACGACCCTCAACATTGCATCCACACGTCTCATAAGAAATAAGGGCACTTTTTAGAAAAACCCCAAACCCAAAAAAGTACAGAAATGCCCCCAAATAAACCCAAACGACCCACCCGGTCATGTTTAAACCGACTATAAACATATGTATAGAGATAGGTATCGATTCAAAGGTCACAACCCTGAACATCGCAGCCACACATCTAATATGAGATAAGGACACTTTTAAGAAAATCCCAAGCCCAAAAAAGTACAAAAATGCCCGCAAATAACCCCAAACGACCCACCTGGTCTGGTTTAAACCGAAAAAGAACATATACCACAATAGGTATCGATTCGATGGTCACGACCCTCAACATCGCATCCACCCATCTAATAAGAGATAAGGACACTTTTTGGAGTATTCCAAACCCAAAAAAGTAAAGAAATACTCCCAAATAACCCCAAACGACCCACCCGGTCTGGTTTAAATCGAAAATGAACATACGTCAAAATAGGTATAGATTCAAAGGTCACTACCCTTAACATCATGCATTCACACTTCTAATAAGAGATAAGGACACTTTTTAGAAAATCCGAAACCCAAAAAAGAACAGAAATGCCCTCAAAATAAGCCCAAACAACCCACCCAATCTGGTTTAAATAAAAAATGAACATATGCCGAAATTGGTATGGATTCGAAAGTCACGACCCACAATATCGCATCCACACGTCTAATAAGAGATACGGTCAATTTTTAGAGAAAACCAAACTCCAAAAAGTATAGAAATGCCCCCAAATAACCCCTAACGACCCACCCAGTCTAGTTTAAACCGAAAAGGAACACATGTCGAAATAGGTATCGATTCGATCGTCACGACCCTCAATATCGCATCTACACGTCTAATAAGAGATAAGGACATTTTTTAGAAAATCCCAAGCCCAAAAAAGTATAGAAATGCCCCCAAATAACCCCAAACGACCCACCTGGTCTGGTTTAAACCGAAAATGAACAT
Source organism: Telopea speciosissima (assembly GCF_018873765.1). Lineage (NCBI taxonomy): Eukaryota > Viridiplantae > Streptophyta > Magnoliopsida > Proteales > Proteaceae > Telopea > Telopea speciosissima. Next base: position 6,842 of record NW_025318147.1, read on the forward strand.
ATGTCAAAATAGGTATCGATTCGAAGGTCACGACCCTCACCATCGCATCCACATGTCTAATAAGAGATAAGGACAATTTTTAGAAAACCCTAAATCCAAAAAAGCACAGAAATGCCCCTAAATAACCCCAAACGACCCACCCAGTCTAGTTTAATCCAAAAATGAACATATGCTGAAACAGGTATAGATTCGAAGGTCACGACCCTCAACATCGCATCCACACGATTAATAGGAGATAAGAACACTTTTTAGAAAACCCCAAACCCAAAAAAGTACATAAATGCCTCCAAATAACCCCAAACGACCCACCTGGTCTGGTTTAAACCGAAAATGAACATATGGCAAAATAGGTATCGATTCTACAGTAAAGTCCCTCAACATCGCATCCACACGTCTAATAAGAGATAAGGACACTTTTTAGAAAATATCGGACCCAAAAAAGTATGTAAATGACACCAAATAATCCCAAATGATCCACCCGGTTTGGTTTAAATCGAAAATGAACATATGTCGAAATAGGTATCGATTCGAATGTCACGACCCTCAACATCGCATCCACACGTCTAAGAAGAGATCAGGACACTTTTTAGAAAATTACAAGCCCAAAAAAGTACAGAAATGCCCCCCCCAAGCGACCCACCTGGCTTGGTTTAAATCAAAAATTATATGCCAAAATCGGTATCGATACGAAGGTCACGACCCTCAACATCGTATCCGCACTTCTAATAAGAGATAAGGATGCTTTTTAGAAATTACCAAACCCAAAAAGGTACAGAAATGCCCCCAAATAACCCCAAATGACCCACCCGGTCTTGTTTAAATCAAAAATGAACATATGCCAAAATAGGAATCGATTCGAAGGTCTCAACCCTCGACATCGTATCCACACGTCTAATAAGAGATAAGGACACTTTTTAGAAAATCCGAAACCCAAAAAAGTATAGAAATGCCCTCAAATAACCACAAACGACCCACCCGGTCTGGTTACAATCGAAAATGAACATATGCATGTCGAAATAGGTATTGATTCGAAGGTCACAAGCCATAACATCGCATCCACACATCTAATAAGAGATAAGGACACTTTTTAGAGAAACCCAAACCAAAAAAAGTATAGAAATGCCCCCAAATAACCCCTAACGACCCACTCGGTGTGGTTTAAACAAAAAATGAACATATATCGAAATAGGCATCGATTCGATGGTGACGACCCCCAACATCGCTTCCACTCATCTAATAAGAGATAAGGACAGTTTTTAGAAAATTCCAAGCCAAAATAAGTACAGAAATGCCCAAAATGACCCCAAACGACCCACCTGGGCTAGTTTAAACCGAAAATGAACATATGTCGAAATAGGTATCGATTCAAAGGTCACAACCATCAACATCGCATCCACACGTCTAATAACTAATAAGAGACAAGGACACTTTTTAGAAAATACTAAATCCAAAAAAGTACAGAAATGGCCCCAAATAACCCCAAACGACCCACCCAGTTTGGTTTAAACCGAAAATGAACATATACGGAAATAGGTATCGATTCGAAGGTAACGTCCGTCAACATCGCATCCACACGTCTAATAAGAGATAAGCACACGTTTTTAGAAAATACCAAACCCAAAAAAGTACAGAAATGCCACCAAATAACCCCAAATGACCAACTCGGTCTGGTTATGAACATATGTGGAAATAAGTATTGATTCAAACGTCACGACCCTCAACATCTGATCCACACATCTAATAAGTGATAAGGACACTTTTTAGAAAGTACCAAACCCAAAAAAGTACAGAAATCCCCCAAATAAACCCAAACGGCACACCCAGTCTGGTTTAAAAAGAAAATGAAAATATGTCGAAAAAGGAATCGATTCGTAGGTCACGAACCTCAACATCGCAGCCACCAGTGTAATAAAAAATAAGGACACTTTTTAGAAAATCCCAAGCCCAAAAAATTATCGAAATGTCCCCAAATAACCCCAAACGACTCCCACACGGTTTGGTTTAAATAGAAAATGAACATATACTGCAATTGGTATCGATTCGAAGGTCACAACCCTCAACATCGCAACCACACGTCAAATAAGAGATAAGGACACTTTTTAGAGAATCTCAAACCCAAAAAAGTACAGAAATGCCCCCAAATAACCCCAGAAAACCCACCCGGTCTGATTTAAACCGCAAATTAACATGTAGAGATAGGTATCATATCGAAGGTCACGACCCTCAACATCCCATCCATACCCCTAATAAAAGATAAGGACACATTTAAGAAAATCTCAAGCCCAGAAAAGTATAAAAATGCCCCCCACCCAAACGACCCTCCTGGTCTGGTTTAAATCGAAAAAGTACATATGCTGAAATAAGTATCGATTCGAAGGTCACGACCCTCAACATCGCATCCACACGTCTAATAAGAGATAAGGACATTTTTTAGAAAATTCCAATCCCAAAAAAGAACAGAAATGCCCCCAAAATAAACCCAAAAGGCCCACCCGGTCTGGTTTAAACAGAAAATGAACATGTGCCAAAATAGGTATCGATTTGAAGGTCACGACCCACAATATCGCATCCACACGTCTAATAAGAGATAAGGACACTTTTTAGAGAATCCCGAACCCAAAAAAGTATAGAATTTCCCCCAAATAACCCCTAACGACCCACCCGGTCTGGTTTAAACCGAAAATGAACATATGCCGAAATAGGTATCGATTCGAAGGTCACGACCCGCAACATCGCATCCACACGTCTAATAAGAGATAAGGACACTTTTTAGAAAAACCCCAAACCCAAAAAAGTACAGAAATGCCCCCAAATAACCCCAAACGACCCACCCGGCCTGGTTTAAACCGAAAATGAACATATGTATATTGAGATAGGTATCGATTCAAAGGTCACAACCCTCAACATAGCATCCACACATCTAATATGAGATAAGGACACATTTAAGAAAATCCAAAGCCCAAAAAAGTACAAAAATGCCCCCAAATAACCCGAAACGACCCACCTAGTCTGGTTTAAATCGAAAAAGAACATATGCCACAATAGGTATCGATTCGATGGTCACGACCCTCAACATCGCATCCACCCTTCTAATAAGAGATAAGGATACTTTTTGGAGAATCTCAAACCCAAAAAAGTACAGAAATACCCCCAAATAACCCCAAACGACCCACCCGGTCTGGTTTAAATAAAAAATGAACATATGCCAAAATAGGTATGGATTCGAAGGTCACGACCCTCAACATCGAGCATCCCCACATCTAATAAGAGATAAGGACACTTTTTAGAAAATCCGAAACCCAAAAAAGAACAGAAATGCCCTCAAAATAAGCCCAAACAACCCACCCGATCTGGTTTAAATCGAAAATGAACATATGCCAAAATTGGTATCGATTCAAAAGTCACGACCCACAATATCGCATCCACACGTCTAATAAGAGATAAGGACACTTTTTAGTGAAAACCAAACTCAAAAAAGTACAGAAATGCCCCCAAATTACCCCTAACGACCCACCCGGTCTAGTTTAAACCGAAAATGAACATATGTCGAAATAGGTATTGATTCGTTCCTCATGACCCTCAATATCGCATCCACACGTCTAATAAGAGATAAGGACACTTTTTAGAAAATCCCAAGCCCAAAAAAGCATAGAAATGCCCCCAAATCACCCCAAACGACCCACCAGTCTGGTTTACACCGAAAATGAACATATGTCGAAATAGGTATCGATTCTAAGGTCACGACCCTCAACATCTCATCCACACGTATAATAAGAGATAAGGACAATTTTTAGAAAACCCTAAACCCAAAACTACCAAACTGCCCCTAAATAACCCCAAACAACCCGCCTAGTCTAGTTTAAACCGAAAATGAACATATGCCGAAACAAGCATCGATTTGAAGGTCACAACCCTCAACATCGCATCCACACGATTAATAGGAGCTAAGGACACTTTTTAGAAAACCCCAACCCCAAAAAAGTACATAAATGCCGCCAAATAACCCCAAACGACCCACCTGGTCTGGTTTAAACCGAAAATGAACATATGCCAAAAATGAACATATGCCAAAATAGGTATCGATTCGACGGTCAAGTCCCTCAACGTCGCATCCACATGTCTAATAAGAGATAAAGACACTTGTTAGAAAATATCGGACCCAAATGACAAACTCGGTCTGGTTTAAACCGAAAATTAACATATGTCGAAATAGGTATCGATTCGAATGTCATGACCATCAACATCGCATCCACATGTCTAAGAAGAGATCATGACACTTTTTAGAAAATCCCAAGCCCAAAAAAGTACAGGAATGCCCCCAAATAACCCCAAACGACCCACCCGGCTTGGTTTAAACCAAAAATAAATATATGCCAAAATCGGTATTTATACGATGGTCACGACCCTCAACATCGCATCCACACGTCTAATAAGAGATAAGGACGTTTTTTAAAAATTACCAAACCTAAAAAGGTACAGAAATGCCCCCAAATAACCCCAAACGACCCACCGGTCTGGAGTAAACCAAAAATGAACATATGCCGAAATAGGTATCGATTCGAAGGTCACGACCCTCAACATCGCATCCAACCATCTAATAAGGGATACAGACACTTTTTAGAATGTACCAAACCCAAAAAAATATAGAAATGACCCCAAATAACCCCAAACAACCCACCCAGTCTTGTTTAAACCAAAAATGAACATATGTCGAAATAGGTATTGATTCGAAGGTCACGACCCTCAACATCGTATCCACCTGTCTAATAAGAGATAGGGACACTTTTTAAAAAATCCAAAACCCGAAAAAGTAAAGAAATGACCCAAATAGCCCCAAACGACCCACCCGGTCTGGTTTAAATAAAAAATGAACATATGCCAAAATAGGTATCGATTTGAAGGTCACGACCCTCAACATTGCATCCACACGTCTAATAAGAGATAAGGACACTTTTTAGAAAATCCCAAACCCAAAAAAGTATAGAAATGCCCCCAAATAACCACAAACGACCCACCCGGTCTGGTTTCAATAAAAAATGAACATATGTATGTCGAGATAGGTATCGATTTGAGGGTCACAACCCTCAACATCGCATCCACTCATCTAAGAAGAGATAAGGACACTTTTAAGAAAATCCCAAGCCCAAAAAAGTACAAAAATACCCCCAAATAACCCCAAATGACCCACCTGGTCTGGTTTAAACCGAAAAAGAACATATGCCAAAATAGGTATCGATTCGAAGGTCACGACCCTCAACATTGCATCCACACGTCTAATAAGAGATAAGGACACTTTTTAGAGAATCCCAAACCCAAAAAAGTACAGAAATGCCCCCAAATAACCCCTAACGACCCACCCGGTCTGGTTTAAACTGAAAATGAACATATGCCAAAATTGGTATCGATTCGAAGGTCACAACCCTCAACATTGCATCTACACACGTCTAATAAGAGATAAGGACACTTTTTAGAGAATCCCAAACCCAAAAAAGTGCAGAAATGCCCCCAAATAACCCCAAATGACCCACCCGATCTAGTTTAAACCGAAAATGAATATTTTCCGAAATGGGTATCGATTCGAAGGTCACGACCCCCAACATCGCATCCACACGTCTAATAAGAGATAAGGACACTTTTTAGAAAATACCAAACCAAAAAAAGTACAGAAATAGCACCAAATAACCCCAAACGACCCACCCGTTCTGGTTTAAACTCAAAATGAACATATGCCAAAATAGGTATCGATTCGAGGGTCACGACCCTCAACATCGCACCTATAAGTCTAATAAGAGATGAGGACACTTTTTAGAAAATACCAAACCCAAAAAAAATACAGAAATGCCTCCAAATAACCCCAAATGACCCACCCGATCTGGTTTAAATCGAAAATGAACATATGTCAAAATAGGTATCGTATTGATGGTCACTGTAAAACCCATGCCCAAAAATACTGGCTAATTTGAAATTTTGTGAAAGGTCCAAAACCCGGGGTCAATGGCACCTGTACCTTGTGGAGCGTTGAACGAATGGTCGAGAAAAATAACGTAATGTAATGCCCGCATCTTTGTTTTAAAATTTTCCCCATTAACTTTGGTTGCCAACTAGTGCATCACCAGTCTAACCTGGCGATCGGTAAACAATAAAATAACTTATATTTGTAATATAGGGGCATTAGGATAATTATACCAACTCATGAAAAATTAAGTTTTGACAATGTGAAATAATTCTTAGGATCAATAAATTATTGAGAAGAACTTTAAAACGAAACCTATACAACTGACGAAAGTCAATTCCGGGTTTCCTAGACAAAATTTTGAACAAATTAGTTGG
>NW_025318148.1:0-13145 GCF_018873765.1 Telopea speciosissima
CCATCACTGGGACCACCGTAAGCTCACTCCTATACCTTGGCGTACTATTTGTCAGCCTAAATATTTAGGCGGTATGGGTTTTAGGCAGGCAAAAGTTCATAATCAGGCTTTAGTTTTAAAGCTAAGTTGGCGGATCTTGGAATGCCTCCCTTCTCTGTGGGTTCAGATCAAGGTTCGAAAATTCGGATTTTGGTGTCAACTCGGACTCTTGAAAAATCGGATCGAGTCGAGATCTCGTCGATTTGGTGCACTTTTTTTTTTTCTCGACTCGAAGCCTCATTTCGATGGGTTTTAGACCTAGTTTGGGTCTGAAATTTGGTATACAGCCTATTTTAGGCCATTTAAACACGATAGCACTATTAAATTTTATAAAAACAAAGTCTAAATAGGAGTTTCATTTAGTGAGAAAGCAAGACAGACACTTACTTATGCTAACAATCAGGACAGACATAGGACAAATACACTTATTTATGCCTAATATCAGTTAAGTAAATGCTTTTGTATTTGTATTTCATTTATTTAAAATATTATTTATAAATAAGTAAATACCCTTTATTTGAATCCAATAAAAATAGTTAAAAAATAAAATGAAAAAATGAAAAAAAATCAACCCCCTAGTTCAAGAACAAAAACTGGATTTTCAACGATAGGTGCAATTTTCAACTTTCTAATGCTAAGGGTTTTCTCAAATCTAAAAATTCCATAAATCTTATTATGGTAAAACATTGCTAAAAATCAAAAGTGTGGTTAAATATTCATTTGTTTTGATGTCCAAAAAACTATTTTCATTCGGAGCGATTTTGATAGCATTCGCGCACACCAAATTAGGTTTGACCAGTACGTAACTCCTTCAATATAAATCAGATTTAAACAATCTTGGATTTGTCGAATGCTGTCAAAATCGCTCTGAATGAAAATAGTTTTTTGGACATCAAAACAAATGAATATTTTATCGCACTTTTATTTTTTAGCAATGTTTTACCATAATAAGATTTATGAAATTTTTAGATTTGAGAAAAGCCCCAGCATTAGAAAGTTGAAAATTGCATTTACCGTCGAAAATTCAATTTTTGTTCTTGAACTGGGGGGTTGACTGTTTTTTCTTTTGAAATTTGATTTTTTAACTATTTTTATTGGATTCAAATAGGGTTATTTTCTTATTTATAAATAATATCTTAAGTAAATGAAATACAAATACAAAAACATTTATTTAAATGATATTAGGCATAAATAAGTGTCTGTCTTGGTTCCTGGCATAGATAGGTGTCGGTATACCAAGATTTTATAGCAAAATCTTGAGATCTGACACTCATATAAAGGACCTAGATGGGCATTTTCCTATGTCAAACCGATCCGAGATCTCGACCTAGATCCGAGATCTCGGAGAGATATTGTACTTTTATGACTCGACCCCCATCTCATCTCGGGATTTCGAAAAATCGAGAAACTCGGCAAGATCTCACCGAGTTCTCGAACTGTGGTTCAGATGCCTATAGCTAAATACTTAAGACACACTTTTTTCCTCCTGACCTCTAAACAACGAGGTTGTTCCTTTTTTTGGCGTAATATTATGGATATGCTCCCACTTTTAAAAAAAAATGATTTGTTGGCAGGTGGGAGATGGCTCCAATATTCACATATGGACTGATCCTTGGATTCCAACATTGAAGGATTTCCGACTTCCTGCCACCAGCCAAGCTGATCCAAATTTTTGTTATGTGTGAGCTTCTTGAACATTCTCATAATTGGAATTTACTCCTGTTATAGTTTTTGTTTCCTCCCGATATAGTTCTTCATATTACTAAAATAAGGCCACCACAATTTTCTTTTTCAGATCACTATTTTTGTCCTCTTGCAAAATCGAGAGCTTTCACTATCAAAACTGTGTGGCTTTCATCACCAATGATTGCCCCACAACTCCCCTTTCCCCACCTTGTTTCCCTTGGTGTTTTATTTGGAAGCTTAAACTACATAATAAGTTTAAATTCTTTTCTTTGGAAATGTATTTGTGATAGTTTGTTCACTAAGGATTTTCTTAGTTGTTTCTTTAATGTGAATTCTCTTTGCCCGTTGTGTACTTTTTCTAATGAATCTTTTGTTTGCCATTTTTTCAAACGTATTTGGACAGCCAGTGCACTTGGTCTACGCATTGAATTCTTAATAGCTTCAAGTCCTGTGACCAACTTGTGAAGCTTTATAATGATCCTAATTTTTTGAAATCTGATCTTAACTCCTTCGTAATAAGGAGTTCTATCATTATGTTTTCCTTTGGTTTAAAAGGAATTTAGTCCTTTTTCAGTCCAAAAAATCAGACCCTCATTGTTTACTCTGTTTTATTTTAACTTGGATTCATTCTCACTCTTCCAATGAAGTTGGTGAGGAGCCTTGTGTATTGCCCTTGTTAACCTCGGTCTAATTAACACCAACAGTTGGTTATATACTCTTTTGATTTCTGATGACAATTTTGTGCAGTCGACCCATGAAGCAGGTTGGGCCGCTTGTATCTTCTTGGACAATGACCAGTTTATGATTATGGTCATCTAGGTTCAGCATCTGAAGCGAAAAATAAAACAATTGAACAAGGTGTCAAAGTTGCAGCTGACAAGGGCATCCAACTCTAAAAATTTGGAGTGATTCGTTAGAAGTGCTTACATGGTTATCTTCGGATCCTGGTGGTTGTTGGCTATGGTCTCTTTTTTCCCTTTTATCTGATATCAGACACTCAGTAGTTTTGAATATACAGTTTTTAAAAGGTTAGTTGCTCACATGTAAATATGGCTAATTGTTATGCTTTTTCTGCTCGTTGTTTTATGCCCTCAAGTGTTGAGAGTAACACTAATTTATGTACTTCTTAATTGTTCATTAATATTAGTTTTTTGTTGACACACACACAAAAAAAAATCCTCAATATATTTGTATGTCATACACTTAAACAACTTAACCCAAACATTGTATAAGATTACAAAATGTATATATAGTTCCATCCCATCAACCTTTGCTCAGCTTTTTATAAAATTATTGCAAAGTGTCTTATGAACTATCTCAAACATATCCTTAATTCTTTAATTACTCTTTTCCAAAACGCTTTTATTCCTTCAGGGGTTATATCGGACAATGTCTACATAGCCTACAAGGTCATCCATCAAATGCATTCTAAGAAAGGTCTTTTAGGTTTAATGATTGTTAAACATGACTTGAGCAAAGCTTATGACCAGGTCGAGTGGATTTTTCTTAGGCACTGTTTGTTTGCTGGAAAAAATAGCGTGGGAAAAAAGGGGGCGGGAGAATTGTATACTTTTTCCATTAAAATTCCAAAAGTTGTTTGGATACCGCCATGCCGGGGTGGGAGAATTGAAGGGACAAGAATGCTTAATCTAAGGGGGGTTGTCTGACTAGGTGGCAGTCCATTTCTCCCACCCCACCCCACCCCACCCCTCCCCAAAGTCCTATCGTTTTAATGGAACATTGAGGGAAAAAAAGAAAATTGATAATTTTAATATGTGGAGCCCACAATTCCCATCCTTTCCTTCCTTTCCTTTCATGTTCCCTCACCCCATTAGAGATGGGCCCCACCCATTTAACTATCCCACCCCTTTTTTTCTTGCAAACAAACAAGGCCTTAAGGATTTGGTTTCTCGTTTTGGGTTTATTGACCAGTGGGTCCAAGGGATTATAGAATGCATCCCCTTAATCTCATATCATATTACAGTCAATGGGACGGTTGTCAAAAAATTCCTTCCTCAATAAGAGTTACGACAAGGTTGCCCGCTTAGTCCTTATCTCTTTATTCTTTGCAAATTTGTTTTCTCCTCTCACTTCTTGCAAACATAAGCTAAGGGAAGGATACAAAGAGTTTAACCTATAGGGAGGGTCCTTATATCTCTCACCTGTTTTTTACAAATGACTGATTGTATGCTTTTTTCAAAGGTTGGCCTTCATTTGGTGTGAGACCTTGATGTATCTTCTAGATGATTATTGTCGTGTATTAGGTCAAGAGGTTAACCTACGGAAGTCTAATATATTATTCAGCGCTAACACTCCCATCAATATCCAAAAGGATATCTCTAGGTCTTCAGGTTTTCCTATCATTATTAACCATGGTAAGTATGTCTTCCCACAAATTTTGGTTGGAACAAACGCATCATTTTTTCTTGCATTGTAGAGCGTATTCAATTAAAATTGTCTGGATGGAATTCATTCTATCTCTGGCAAATAAGGAAGTCCTTATCAAATCGAGGCGACTAGTATCCCCACTTATTTCATATCTATGTTTTCTTTGCATGGTAGTACCGTCTCAGACCTTAACAAAATTATCCGCCACTATTTGTGGAAAAATGGCAACAGAGGTGTATTTTAGCATAAATAGGAGTCGATTTGCTTAAACAAAAATAGGGGTGGTCTCGAGTTTCAAGAATTAAGGAGTTTCAATATGGCCTTATTAGCTCGACAGGATGGCTATCATCCATAATAGTGAAGCCCTCTAGCTTCAGGTCTTAAAAGTAAAGTACTTTCCAAACTCCTTCCTTAAGGCAGCACCTAAGTAGAGTTGTTCTTGGGGGTGGAGAAGTCTGCTACGAAGAAGGAAAACACTACAACAAGGAATTAGGTGTAAAATTGATAATGAGGCCTCCACTTTTACCTTTGAGGATGTTTAGATTTCATCCCTCCCTTTTGGACACATCACTAGTACCTATCATAATCCTGTTACAAAAATGATTGCTAGCCTCATCTCTCAACCTTTAAAGGTGTTGAATCTACAACTTATCTCCAATATTTTTTCATACTCAAAAGCTTCTGCTATAGCACAACTTCCCCATCCGATGTCGAATATTGAAGATAGATAGTTGTGGTCTTATTTAATAAATGGCCTATTCTCAGTCAAAACTACATATCATGTATCATTTTCATCCCAATCCCAATGCAATTTAGCTTCATCTGTCCCCTATTGGTCTTGGTTGTGGAAGTTAAGTTTACTTCCGAAAATAAAGCATTTACTTTTGGCGATGTAGTACCAACTTCCTTTATAGTTAATGACCTATTACATCATAAGAATTTAACTTTCCCGCCGCAGTGTCCCATATGCAATATTCATAACGAATCTATTCTTCATTCTCTAACCTCGTGTCCTTTTGCTTCGGAATGCTAATGTGCTTCTCCCATCTAAGTTGACACTCAACGTTTCCTATGATCATCTTTTCATGAATGAGTGGCCTACTTTTTTAGCTTATTTCAGACTTCAGAGCTATCTAAACCAGAGAGATTTTAACATTAAATGGACTACTTTAACTTGACAAATTCGAAAAACAAGAAATAAGTTTATTTTCGATTTTGTAGACCCAGAACACTTTACTATTTCTATTTTTTATTTTTTTGTAGACGATTTCTACTTGGGGACGATGCATACCTTTCGAACGAACTATTTTCCAGCTCCTGCCAGATCTCATGAGCTTTCGCCTCTCTGTTTGTGACTCTTATTGATGCTCATGGTTGTCTGCCTCTAGCAAAGGAGAACAGACCGTTATTTTTCGAAACAGGTTAAGTTGCTTTCTTTTTTTCTGCTGCAAAGCTTGTTTAGCTACTTAGCTCTCAGCTTCTTCCATTAAGGCTGAGGCAATTAAGGATGCAGTCTTGTTGATGTTTATCTTGGTTTACCTTCGATTGTGATTCTATCATATTGTGCTCCAGTAATCTTGGCGTTGCAGGGATTCACTTCTTCTCTTGATTGGAGTACATGGATCGTTGTGGATGATATTTTATCTCTTTGTAACATGTTTGTCTCTTTATAGGCTGTTTTTTGTTTCCTATTTTCATGTTTCTAAAGAAGCTCATCTGTTGAAAATATGGGCTTCTAGGTTTGCCTTATCTTGCTTTTGGTGGTTTAATCTACATCCTTTCATTGTACATTGTTGTTCGGTCAGAGTTCCTCTATAGTCGATTTTGTTGGATAATTGTAATACAATTCCTTACAAACAATTGAAATAACACAAATTGTAATACAATAGCTTAAGCAGTAGAAACTAGGATGTAGTTATTTTGACCTTTGGCTGAAATGAGAAGACCAAAACTCGAATTTAATGTTGAGTCACACCCGTAACAACTTGAACAAGCTTGAGGTTGAGTCACACCTGCGATGCTGCCTTTAAGGTAATTGATGCCTCCTACTGTCAATGATTGTTCTGCACCACTACCCCAAAATAAAACAATCTCCAACTAGAAGATAAAATAATTTTTTTCTAGTCCCTTGAATGAGCCAAGAGCTTCAGCACAGCAACCCTCTAACCTTACACAGACTTAGAAGAAAAGAGAAAAAGAAAGATAAAACTTATGTGATTGCAAAGTATGGGCATGGATGAATATCAAGATGTGTGTTTTGCAATGCATTTGGTTGGGTTTATATAGACCCAAAACCAACCCTTGCACACCCTTGGAATTCCCAAGAATAACCACCCACTAATGACCAATTTAATTGGAGAATGAGACTTTTGGACATGAATTAAAAATTAATTCTTAATTCATGGTCATTCTCCACTAAAGACCATGAAAGGCCTTAAAACCCCATAAATGGTCATTCCCCACTAAAGACCATAAAAGGCCTTAAAATCCCATAAAGGGAAAGACATAACCTAAGGCCATGAATTGAGAATTAATTTCATAAATGGAATTAATCTCAATCAATATTCTTGACCCACCTTTCCACTCATAGTAGTGACCATGAATGGACTTTAGGGTACCCATAGGATGTTATAACCTTTTGAAATTTAACCAATACTTCATTGATCACATGGGTCCCACACCATAACAAAGCAATCAAAACCTTTTGAAACTTAAAAATAAAATATATTTTAAATCTAACAATCCCCCACAAGTTTTAAAACAACACGAAAGACCCATGCTGTGACTGAATTAGATACTATAGGACACAACGTTGTAAGTGTCTTCCGGACTTGAACCTACACTAGGTCTAATGGACCGCGCTATAGAGTAGAGGTGGAGTCAGACTCCTTTAACCTTTTCTCATTGGTGTAGCTGATCGTCCCATCAACCATATCCCATAGGGCGACTTTTGGGCTACCCATCATATAACCACTTTAAACTTTTGAACCGGTCATGTCCCTTATTTTGAACTCATGAATGTTTTAGAGAACTTGCCTATAAGTTTTCATCAGTTACGGTCACACCCTCTACATTCACTTAGGTTAGTCCCTAGTGTGCACCACAACTGACACACCCCCACATTTTCTGGGATTAAACTAATTAAGAGCTTTACCGCTCAATCTCTTTCTTTGTGGTAGTACTATTTTCACCATCTACAACTTGGAATGAATATTTATACAAGTAGTAGTACAGAAGCGGTCAACCGGTGATTTAGTTTGTACCCCTTGAACCTAATTCAGGCATTTAGGCTCTTCACATAGGTAGGGTGTCCATCATATAACCTATGGAATAGACATTAACCCCATTCCTGTAGATGCACTACACAAGTTCTTGACAAACATAGGTTTTGTGAATATGTCAGATTGGTTACTTTTTAACTTCACATAATCGATAGCTATCATTCCTTTATTTATGTACTGTCTCACAAGGTTGTATCTGAGGCGTATGTGCCTCCTTTTACCATTGTATATCCGATTCTTGGCTAGATGAATAGCCGTTTGGTTATCATAATGTAGTGATATCGATGGTGTCGATTTTTGTCACAACGGAATACCCGTCATTAAGTTCCTAAGCCATTCGGCTTTTGTTCCCGTCTTTTCTAGGATTATGAACTCAGCTTCTATGGTAGAGCCCGTTCCACAAGATTGCTTTATGGACTTCCATGAGATTGCACCACCTGCTAGTGTAAATACATGCCCATCAGTGGCTAAGGACTCGCTTGTATTCGAAATCCAATTTGCATTACAATACCCTTCCAAAATCGCTGGTTTACCACTATAGTTTATAGTACCTTTTAGGTACCTTAACAACCTATCAACCGCGCTCCAATGTTCCTTACTTGGATTGTGAGTATGTTGACTCAACTTTCCTACCGCAAGGGCAATATCTGAAAGCGTACATTTCATTAAATATGTGACCGAACCAATAATTTGAGCATACCTTTTTTGATTCACTGGTTTACGTAGGTTTCTTTTCAAATGACACTCCATATCAAAAGGTGTTTTAACCGCTGAAACTTCATGGTACCCATACCTTTTAAGTATGTTTTTTGCATAATGAGTTTGGGATAATGAAATATAATTTTCTTGCTTGATGATCTTGATCCCAAGGATCACATCAGCCTCTCCTAAGTCTTTTGTGTTAAAAGTAGGCATCAAAAGTTTCTTAGCTTGAATAACTATTTTCAAGTTTTTTCCTATTATAAGCATATCATCTACATATAGTAGTATGAATACACCCCTATCACCATAGAACCTGCTATATAAGCATCTTTCAGTGTCGTTTACTACGAACCCATTTGAAATTAAAACTTTGTCCAATTTTTCATGTCATTGCTTTGGTGCCTGCTTCAATCCATATAAGGATTTTTTAAGTTTACAAACCTTTTGTTCTTGGCCAGTTACAACACAACCTTCTAGTTGTTTTATGTAAATTTTTTCCTCTAAGTCCCCATTAAGAAATACTGTTTTCACATCCATTTGATGGATGACCAGATTATGTATTGACGTCATTGCCAACATAACCCTTATCGTTACAATTCTGGACACTGGGACAAATGTGTCAAAGTAATCAATATTAGACTTTTGCCTAAAACCCTTGATAACAAGTCTGGCCTTGAAACAATCAAGTGACCCATCACCTTTTAATTTCTTTCAAAATTTTCACTTGGTTTTCAAAGTTTTGGACCCTAATGGTAAATCCACCAATTCTCAAGTGTTATTCGCCAAGATTGAATCTAATTCACTCTTGATTGTCTCTTTCCAAAAGACGGCATCCAGTGATGTAATAGCCTCTTTGTATGTAAGAGGGTTATTGTCTACTAGATAGATAAGCCACTCATTATCTGTATATTTAGGTTTTTTGAGTCGCTTGCTCATTCTAGGCCGACTTTCATCATCATTACTCAATTCTTGATTAGTAATCTTTTCATTTGACTCCATTTCTCCATTAGTCAATTGACTATCCTTACTTATAGGTAAGTTGGACTTAAAGGAAAATAAATTTTCAAAAAACTCAACGTCTCTTGATTCTATGATGCTATTTGGTTCAATAACATCATCCATAGCTTTAATCACCATAAATCGGTATGCCGTACTATTTGTAGTATATCCCAAAAACACACAATCACATGTTTTTTGTCCCAATTTTCTTTTCGTGAAATCCGGTAACAACACCTTAGCCAAACAACCCTAAATTCGTAGATGTTTTAGACTTGGTTTCCTACCAAACCATTTCTCAAATGAAATCATACCAATCTTGTTATGTGGGATTCTATTTGATAGATAACATGCCGATAGCATGGCTTACCCCCACATATCAATTGGTACACCTAAACTCAATAACATAGAGAGTTCATCATCTCTTTAAGAGACCTATTTTTCCTTTCAACAACTCCATTTGATTCCGGTTGGTATGGAGCGGTTGTTTCATGGATAATTTCATTTTCCTCACAAAACTTATCAAGGTTAAAGTACTCAGCCCCTCTATCGGTTCTAAGTCTTTTAACCTTCTTGCCAAGTTGATTTTCAACTTCCATTTGGAAGAAATAAACGTCTTTCTGGCTTCATCCTTTGATTTGAGTAAATACACCGTGGTATATCTAGAGTGGTCATCTATGAAAGTTATTACATAGTTGTTTCCTCCCCTAGACTCATATGACGTATAGTCACTTAAATCACTATGGATTAATTCCAAGAGATCACTCTTTCTATCCATAGTCTTATGAAGTTTTTTGGTTAATTTTACCTCTACACAAGTTATACATTTGTTTATGGGGGTTCCACTTTATCTATGATCATGCCTAACTTGCATAATTTGATGAAATATTTCACACTACTATGACCCAACCTACTATGCCACAAATCAAAAAAGTTAGAAGAGACAACTATGTAAGCGGAAGAAGCACTAGTTTTCTCAATTACAATATTTTCAACACTTAGTATAAACAACCCCTCACTAAGGTATCCCTTCTTCACAAAAACATTGTTTCTAGTGATAATCGTCTTATTACTTTTGAAAACTAATTTCATTTCTAATTTATTAACCAAAGGAACTGAAATTAAATTACGTCTAATATCCGACACATGGAGAACATTGGTAAGAAACATAGTCTTCCCTGAAGTGAGCTTCAAAGTCACTTTTTTTTTTCCCATAACAGGAACACTTTGGAAATTTCTCATAAATACTTTTTCATCCTCTATACTTGTGGAATAGGAGGAGAACATTTTTAAATCATTATAAATATGTCTTGTAACACTGGTATCCAATATCCAATCCTTTGGTCTTTCAACTAAATTTACTTCTGTGACCATAGCAATAAAGACGTTTTTTTCAACTAAGTTCACATTTTCAGAATTTTTCTTCCTGAACCGACAATCTTTCTTGAAGTGTCCAAGCTTACCACACACAAAACAAGTAAGTTTATTCTTCTTAAAAGAAGGCTCATCATTGTCTTGACGATTCTTTCTTTTCTTGCTTTGTTTGTTGGTTTTTATCAAGTTCGCTTTTAGGCGTCTTTCCCCAAGGTCTTTTTCACCCTTGTCCTTGTGTCGGTTCTTCTCTTCAATTTTGATTCTTACAATCAATTGATATAGAGTCAACTCCGTCTTCTTGTGTTTCATAGACGCCTTAAAGGTATCCCAAGAAGATGGAAGCTTTTCAATCAAGGCACCGGTCACAAATTCTTCTGGTAGAACCATTTTTTCCTTTGCTAGCTTTTCAACCAAAATTCTAAATTGATCAATTTGGTTTGAGACGGTGTCACTATCTTTCATAGCAAAGTTTAGAAAGTTAGCCACCAAGTACTTCCTTGAACCAGCATCCTCAAGAGAGTACTTTTTTACCAAGACATTCCAAATCGAACACGCATACTTCAAAGAACTATACACATGGTATAGGTCATTTGATAATGTGTTGTGTTCAAGATTCGATTCTTACACTGGTAATCCGTTTGAATCCAAGCCACCCTTTTGCCCTCCTTTTCAGGATCATTATTTTTTTCTAGCATGGGTTCAGTCAAGGCAAACACCACCCCAACTTGGACTAATGCAAATAACATCATTTGCCTCCATCGTTTGAAGTTTTGACTTCCAAACTATTCGATCTTGTCAAATTCAGAGACAATTCTCATCTTACCCAAATTCGGGATAAGCTCCATCACCGACGGGATAATGTTGGTGGGAATTGAGTCAACGGTAGGAAAAAGAGGAATCTCCTTACCATTGCGACTAACAGGAACTCCGCCTTCTTGGTTGTTGATTGCTCCTTCAATAATATTGTTTGAAGGATTTCCTTCGTTGGCAGCTCCATCAACGACATTGTTGTTCGATGTATCACCCTTGTTGCTTACAACTCCAAGATTAGCCATGAGATCTTATAACAATCAATTATCTTAAACTTGTTGGGTAATTGTATTACAATTTCTTACAAACAATTGAAATAACACAAACTGTAATACAATAGCTTAAACAGTAGAAACTAGGCTGTAGGTATTTTGACCTTTGATTGAAATGAGAAGACCAACACTCGAATTTGATGTTGAGTCACACCCGCAACAACTTGAATAAGCTTGAGGTTGAGTCACACTTGCAGTGCTGCCTTTAAGGTAATTGATGTCTCCTACTGCCAAGGATTATTCTGCACCACTACCCCAAGATAAAACAACCTCCAACTAGAAGATAAAGCAGTTCTTCTAGTCCCTTGAATGAGCCAAGAGCTTCAACACAGCAACCCTCTAACCTTACACAGACTTAAAAGAAAAGAGGGAAAGAAAGATAAAACTTATGTGATTGTAAAATATGGGTATGGATGAATATCAAGATGTGTGTTTTGCAATGCATTTGGGTGGGTTTATATAGACCCAAAACCAACCCTTGCACATCATTGGAATTTCCAAGAATAACCACCTACCAATGACCAATTTAATTAGAGAATGAGACTTATGGACATGAATTGAAAATTAATTCCTAATTCATGGTCATTCCCCATTAAAGACTATGAAAGGCCTTAAAACCCCATAAAGGGTCATTCCCCCACTAAAAACTATAAAAGGCCTTAAAACCCCATAAAGGGAAAGACATAACCTATAACCACGAATTGCGAATTAATTTTATAAATGGAATTAATCTCAATCAATATTCTTAACCCACCTTCCCACTCATTGGAGTGACCATGAATGGATTTTAGGGTACCCATAGTATGTTATAACCTTTTGGAATTCAACTATTACTTTCTTGATCACATAGGTCCGACACCATAACAAAGCAATCAAAACCTTTTAAAACTTAAAAATAAAATATATTTTAAATATTTTAAATCTAACAAGATTTTGTTTTTAATAAATCGTTTTCATTGTTTTCCGACAAAAAAAAAAATTTTCCCAAAACATTGTCAGTTTTAACACAAGCAATAACATCTTTAACCAAACAAGAAATATCTAAGAAAGTGGAGACAAATTCCCAAGGCCACACTTATTTCTTTGGCTCAGGCACAAACCCCTTCAGCTTCTGCCAATCAGTCTAGATTTCTATCATTTTCCACCCCCCATCCTAGATGCCGCTTTGAGTCTCTAAAGGCCCTTGCTTCTACTTCAACTTAGTCCTTAAGGTCAACAGAAATTAAGCTTAGCACTTTCACTATTCACAAAGGCCACAGATCTATATTGTTCAAAAAATAAATTGGCAACTTAAAACCAATATGACCACTTCATGTCAACCGGAATCAAAATCAACCAATCTAATTGTGAATTTTAAAACGCTACGTGCAATCATCATATTGATGAGTCTTGATGATTCCAAATAGGTGGAACCAATCAGGATCTATCTCAATTTAGAACCTTCCCAATTGACACCCTTAATTCTAATGCATCTATAGACTTCAAAATGTGATTGCTTCAAAATTTTCTTGTTTGTTTAATTCAACGTGAATTAAATAAATGGGGTAGAGTTTCCCATGATGCTAGTATAAGGAATCTACATGATACACCAATGAGG
>NW_025318149.1:0-13125 GCF_018873765.1 Telopea speciosissima
TGACATCTTTTTCACCAACAATGACATTACTTTGTGACTTGGTCTCTGATGTTGCACTCAAACTAAGAATGTTGTTGGGGCCCATTCTAAATATAATGGAGCATCTCTGAGAGAGGAGAAATGAAGATAAAATTCCATTCCAAATGAAATAGAGCAAGCATCCATAAGAGGGGGGGGGGGGGGAAATGAATTCAATCTCGATAATGTAAAACGGCTAATGCTTTCAATGTAAGCAGCAACAGCAAGCATAGTAGACTAAAAAAAAAAAATGAAATGGCAGTGACATGGACATTCAAGCAAGAAATTGTGGCTGGATGGTTCAGCAATTGTCCATGGAGAACGTCTCACATTGTCGTCAAATCTGTCATTTGGTGTTCATCCCTGTTTCCTTCCACTAGAGACCAAGGGCCCAAGACTAGACAAAGTGAATTGAGGCCTAGAATTGTTGAGGGGATTGATATTCTTCTTTGATGTTTGTATCAGCTTAGTCTTACTGCAGTCTTGTATTTGGTCCTGGTTTTAGGGGATTCTGGTCCGTCTGTGTTGTTGTTGTTGTACACTATTCTATATCTTTCAATAAAATCTGTTATTTAGCCCCACCCCACCCCCAACCCAAAAACAAAAAACAAACTAACTTACTTGTAACGTTTATATGCTAAGCCTTTGAAAGCTGCACGCGCTTCAGCTGCTTCAAGGAAAACAACCTGAAATAACCATCCACAGGACATCATCATCAACTAGATAAAGGAAACAACGAGGTGTTAAATATGGAAAAAAACTAACTAGCAATTCACAACCACATAAAGTAACATAACTTTAAGAAGCTCAATTACATTTGTCCAGAAATCAAATCCATTTCCATTAGGAATGTTTTTTGACTTTGCAGTGACGAAAATTGCTTGTGAGATGTAAAAAATATATATATCAAAACACAGGAAAGATGACATACATATTTTATAAATGAAAATCAGAATACTTCAAGATACATGTTGGTATAGGATCATGGTATTAGAGCCTCAAATCTAGTTATTCGAGATCTATTAACATAGCAAGCCCCCAACCTTCCAAGAATAGGGCAATCGTGCTTTCTGGTCTCTACTGTTGATATAGAAATCAGACATGGAACTTTGAAAATATTTAGGAGTTCATGCAAGGAATCAGATTAGGGAATTTGCAGAACAAATCAGAAGCAAAATAATATACCAAACTGTAATCAAATTAAGCAAAGAAGCAAAACGAATAATAATAACCAGTAGATATAACTGTAATTGATAAAGCAAAAGAGAGCCCCAATACAGGGTATCACAGCAAGGAAGAAGCGCAACCATATTCAGAGTTTTTCATTGATTTTCTTCGATGATTACAACAGAGCAGAACAACTGCTTATATAGAGGATACAAACTAACCAAAGTGCAAAAGTCTTCAACTAACCTAACCATAGTTGGTGGACAAAAGTCTTCACCTAACTATAGTTGGTGGACAAAAGTCTTCACCTAACCATAGTTGGTGGACAAAAGTCTTCACCTAACCCTAGTTGGTGGATAACGACACCGAACTAATGTTGAGTGCTGTTTGTACAAATACAAGTAGAGGAATACATACAATACAGGCATACACACTCAATACAGACATACATACTCGATACAGATACATACTCGATACAGACATACATTCAAAAATAAAAACTAATCCGTATCAAAGTCGGTATCGCTGGTGTAGGGAATGAAGAGGTCCAGGGCATGATCGACCTCGAACTCCATGTGCTCGCTCAGTATGCGATGGATGAAGGGATGTTGCAAGACGTTGTTGACTTCCCAAGCCGTGTTGGTGCTTTGTAGAAGACAGGAGGGTAAAGTGGCTGGATCAACATGGTTATGGGTGCACATAGTTGTCATGAAAGAGAACCATCGAGCCTTATGCTCATCTGACTGATCACGATGGATGAAGAGATCCTGGGAGCCGGATTCGTGGAAGGTGAAAGTAGGGTCATAAGCAATGAGGTTATGATCCAAAATGGGGGGAGTAACCAAATGATGATGAATGAAATCAGGTGGCCGATGGAAGATGTAAGTGACGAAGGGAAGCTCATCTAGGGCGGAGAGGATATTGAGCCAAGTGGGGATAGGAGCAAAGAGACGGAGAAAACGGGCTAAGCTTTGGGGTCGTTGAAGACGGAAATAGGTTTGAGCCTGTTAAGTTAGAGAAGATGGTGGAAACGGTCGAGATAATGCCAGAGAGTATGGCGGTTAGAAGGTGAGAGCCACCTTATGGACTGCAAGAAGGTGCCAGAAGAAGACCACACATTCACTATCAAACAGAGCTGGATTGATGGCAAATGGGGTAAGGAATGGATAATCTGGGTGACAAACAACCCAGTCGAACTGGAGTCCACTGGTGTGAACAATGGAGAGGAGGGTAGACTGGTATGTAGAGATACTGTAAGCTTTCAAGGTGCGAAGAGAGAGACTCGCTGAAAAGAGATGCTTTGGAAGGATAGGCAGAGCTGAAACAAGGGGTCGGGGAGGAAGTCCGAGAAGAAGAGGAGGAAGCACTGGAGTGAGAGGCATGCAAAGGACAGGGATGGAAGAAGATAATGGTAATTTCTTCTTAGTGCGAGAGAGGAAGTCTGCAAGCACATTGTCTTTGCCTTTGATATGGTGAACCTTGAATGACCATTGGGAAAACCACCGAGCCCATCGAAGGAGCGAGATTCGGGGAAGTCGCTTCTGCTTGAATCGTAACATCTTTGGAAAAGCTGTCATGTCCATTTCTATCAGGAAGGAATGTCCGATGAGGAAGAACTGGAACTTTTCAATGCCGCGACGAACTGCAAGTATTTCCTTGAATGTGGAATGATAATGTTGTTCAGAGGGCTTGAATTCGCCACTGCGATATCCACAGATACGTCGTGTCTTGTTCGGGAGTTCTTCAAGAAGAACAGCACCCCATTGAGTATCACTAGCATCTGTCTGGAGGATGCGGAGACCTGTAGAAGGAATCTGCAGAGTGGGAAGATCCTGAGCCAGAGTCTTCAAATCTTTGATTGCTGTAGTATGACAAGTGGACCATGGTGGTGCATCTTTCTTCAAGAGGCGGTGAAGATGACTAGTCATACGGATCTGATGAAGGAATTCGGCCATATAGTTGATGATTCCGAGGAACTGTTGTAATTCCTGACGAGTAAGGGGGCCGCCTCGAGAATTCTAGCGTAGTGACTTAATGTGGGGCTGTAGTTGGAATTGTCCATTGGAGATGGTGACACCCAGAAAGTCAATTGTGTTGACTGCTACAACCATCTTTGTTGGAGAAAGCATGATGCCTTGGGTCACAGTAATGTCCAAGAATTGTTGAAGGAGAAGGGCATGTTCGTCCTCTGTGGTAGAAAACAGGAGGATGTCGTCAATGTAGATGAGAGCATGCTCTTGAATGGGAGCATAGATCGTAATATGGCTCGCTGAAACAATGATGGAGCCACTTTGAGTCCAAAAGGGAGAAATCCATTGGTAATGACCTCCGGGAAAAATAAACCTGTCTTGGGCCGATCTTCGGGATGGATACCCGATTACCTAAAACTCGCTTTGAGATCAAACTTGTCAAGAACTTGGCCTTAGATAGCTGGAGGAGAAGAGCTGGCCTGGTTGGTAATGGGAACTTGTCATCAAGCAGAAAACTATTCAGAGGCTGATAATTGATCACTAGTCTGAGCTTGCCGCGCCGTTGTTCTGCTCTTTTATTGACATAGAAAGCTTCGCAGGCCCAAGGGGAAGATGTCTTCTCGATGAGACCCTGGGCTTCCAAGAGGGCGATCTCTTGACGGGCACTGAGGAGATGTTCAGGGTTCATGCCCGAATGGCTGGCCTTGGTAGGATTGATATCTTCATTCTTCTTGAAAGGAAGACGGATGAAGAACTTAGCATTTTGCCAGAGGGGGCTGGAACACTTTGTGAGGAAATCATTATGATTGTCTGCACTGCAACGGAGGATTAATTGGTCCTTGATACCTACAATAGGAGCCATTAGTAACAATCTGGGAATAGTGGTCCAGGGGATAAAATGCTTCTTATAGCTGAGGCCATGGATACTCCATCGAAGGTGGGGTAACTGGCATAAGACGTCAAAGCCAATAAGGGCATCACGACCAGGGAGGGAGGAACCGAACACTGTGTGAGTGATGGTAAGAGAGGGAAATAACTTCACTTAATGGGATGCTTGGAAATGAGGTCAACCGAGAAGGTTTGACCATCACCGCATGATAAAAAGCGACGATGAGGTGCTAGGATGGTCAGAGAGCATCCGGTATCAAAATAGCCAATAACCTTGATAGACGATCCCATGTAGTAGGAAGGATGGAAAGAGGAGCCTGTGGTAAAGGGGTTTTGGTGATAGCCAAAGTCGGTGACTTAGGAGGGCTAGGAGAGGACAAAGATGAAGTAATCGGGTAGATGGGGTCAAATCCATCGGACTCTGGTTGGATTCTGGGGAAAGAGCGTCCGGATCTTCGCTCCAATTTTCAAGAACGAATAGTAGATCCGTGTAAAATCGTCGTCTACAGAGTAGAGAGATTCAACATCTGCATCGATCATCCGAGATAGAAAAAGGGGCAAGCATATGCATGAGCTTAGCTTCGCTTAGCCTTATCAGAGGCGCTTACGCAAAATGTCCAATCTTGCCGCAGCATAGCATTTAGTGGAAGTCTTTTGCTGAACTTCTTACGCTTGAAGAATTTGTAAGGCCGCCTATTGTTGAGGTTTCCGTTTGAACCGATGAGGCCGGTCGTGTCTAGAACGGAATTTGCCTGGATGGACCTTGGAGAAGTGGGACTTCTTCCGGAAGGACATGAGCAATCCTTATCCTTACATTTGATCTTGAGATAGGAGGTGTCACGCCGCATACGCGTGAGCTTATGGGTAGCCTTCTCCCATTGCCAAGAAGAGCTGTTGGTCACAAAGCTTCGCAGGGCGCCGAGGATCTCTTGGTAGAGACGTCCAATAGGGGCCTCGATCAATACGAAGGCCAAACCGCCGCAAAGCCTTTGTAGCTTCTTTTCCTGCAGGTTCAGGGAAAGAGTTGAGGAAGACCTGTTTCATATTAGGATCATCCAAACCCACCGAGGATGTAGAAACGGTCCAAGCATACTGAGTGTAATGCTTCAGCGAGGTCTTTTGAAAAGAGCAAAGACTTCATCCGGGAAGTATTCTTCACGAGCTTTGATGTGATTATTCTCAATGGGGCCAATCATTTCATTGTATAATTGGGCGATGAAAACATCGATGGGGATCTCGAGTCCATCGAGTCAGCCGATAACCACCAAGGGCCATAAACCATTCTCTCGAGAGTGCCGTGGAACGGGCCAAAAACTTGGTGAGGACAAGATTGTCAGATAGCACCCGCAATTAACATTTCTGCAGCGAGTCGGTGCATGAACTCGGAGATGCGTTCGTGCCATTTATGGAAAGGAAGACCGGCCAAAGGTAAAAGCGGTGCTTTGGGGTCTTGACGCTAAAAGGGCCTGGAACTTGGATCGAGGAGGCATCGTGGGATGCCGAGCTCGAGGTCGTTGTTGGGTCTGTGGAGCAAGATTCATTTCACTATCACTGCGCTTATGGATGATAGGTTCAGTTGCTTCTGGTGCCTGAGGGGGGTTGGTCTGGTAGATGGGCAAAGGGCTCGAAGAAGACTGGGAGGCTGAGTCCGAAAAAGTAGTGACAGAGGAAACCTTGGAGAGGGATAAAGCAGGTATGGCTGGAGGAGCTAAGGTTAACTGGGTCAAATAATTGCTAAGGGTATTTGGATGGGTAGGTGCAGGGATGACAGTGTAAGCGGAGGCAGGAGGTGATGGTTTAGATCTGGGAGGAACCCAGGGGACAAAACCAGGAGGTCCTGAAGGTTGCTCGGGTAAAGGTTGGAAAGTGGGTTGCACCATAGGCTTAGCAAGAGTTATAGGAGAAGGTTGAAAAACTGGCTGGGGTGATGACGAGCATGAGGCATCAGATCGCTTAGGTTTAGCGGATCGTGCCTGGTGTGCAGCCAGATGTCTCTGCTGATCCTGGAGCTCCTTAAACATAGCTGTAGGAAAACTATGCGGAGCCATATAGTCATGATAAACAGGGGTCATGACAGAGTCAGGGAACAGGGTTGGACTAGCCGGATAAGTTTGAGTTTGGGCTAGGCGGAGCTGTTCTTCCAGAAGACGCTTTTCCTTTTCTCGGCCGGAAATAAGAAAAGAGGCCTGGGCGGAATCCTTCACCGTCATAGCTATAGACATAAGCTCCTGGTGGAGGGATTCAATCCGTGATTTCAAGTAACGGATGTCGCCTTCATTTTGCCGGAGAGCAAGCGTGTGATGTTCTTGGTATGAGAGAAGCTTCGTGAGGTACTGATTCTGAACCAGAGCATTCTCTGCCTGCCAATTGAGCTGGGCTTCGACAGGGGAATTTGAGGTCATCTGTCCATTGTTATCAAGAACATTTGGGGGAATGATCTTCCATTTGTGACGGCGGCGATCAGCATCCTCATAATCAACTGTAGGAGGGAAATTTGCTTCGATGCCTTCGAATCGGTAGCCCTGAAACATGGAATGGCTCTTCTTGCCCATAACATGAGCGGAGGTTCTCACGTGGAGATGGAGGAGCAGTGGTAGATCCTGGCTTACAAAAGGAGTGGACGCGGGGAGTCACCGGAGAGTCGAGGCGAACAAAGAACCTATGCACAGGGTTTATTGTTGCCATACTCGACGATGAACTAGTATCGCCCACGATCTTCGCCAAGGGGGCCAACGTTAGGGCAACACCTGATAACTGACCCAAGAGAGAGTCCGGGCCGCGCTTCTTCTTTTTGGGTTGAAGAGGCGGCGGCGGAGGTAAATCAGAATCAAGATCATCAACCTGATCAAACCAGTCATCCGAGGATGGAATCGGGAGAATCATACCCATATCAGTTGGTCGTGGGTAAGTGACCATGGTACGTCCGTCCTCGAGTGATTTGTAGACGGGGTTCGTTGCTGTCAACGGAGGTGTTGCAGCAGGGATGTTGTGGGTAGATTCGTAAGCCGTGATCCAAGACTCTGGGATGAGCTTGAGGAGCGTTTCTCGATCAATCTGTCGGGGGACATGAGTGATTGTCGGGATCCTGTCTTCGCCGATCTGGACGAAGAGAGCTGCATCATTACTGGAGAATCCAGTATTGAGATTCATAGCATGATTTTGCAATCGCAGCGCATCCGATAATGGCGCGGCCGCAATTCGATTCCTCCCGAGGAGCACGGTGAGCCCTGATCAAGAATTGCCAGGCATCCGTAAGATTGGGATCCTGAAGAGAAATATTGTAGTTGGGGTATACAGTATAGAAGACGGTGCCATCGTTCAGAGTGGTCTGAACGTCTGTAATGGTGGCATGAGGAAAGTTCCGGAATCGAGTGTCCAGAAAGTTGAGACGCATCGCCACTGGGAGACCTTTGCGACCATGGAAAGTAGTAGCTATCTTAACCGCACCCAAATGAAGGTGAGTATAGCCAAGATGGATCCACTGGCGGATTAAGTCCGGACTGATATTCACCGGAAAGTATTGTTCTTTGCCACTGGCGGTAACCTGGTTCTGGGAAAACGGGGGAGCTTGAACATACTCCTTAAGACCCTGAGTCTTCTTGGGAGCAATAATAGTCCGAAGCTTCCTGGTGACCGAAGATGTCGTCTGTGGGAAGACATCATAGGGATTGAGGATCGGGAAATTCGTCGGATGGATCTGTTGCTCAGCCGGAGTGTAACTGAGTTCGTACAAGTAATCCACCTTAGATGCATGGGATTGTTTAAGAGTAACTGGAGCCGGTAGAGTAGTTGGAGGTTGTAAAGCCATGTAAATGGAGAGAGAGAGAGAGAGGACTACTGTTTGCTAGAGATGCACCTGGGACTGCTGTCTTAAGTCTGGTAAGGGATGGTCAATTATAACAGAGAAAAATAAATAAGAGGCTTCTTAGACCCAGGTCGGAGGTAACCCGATTGTGCCGGGATTTTATAGCGGCCATGCCTGCATACCCACACCTACCTCAAGGGACGTTACCAACCTGAGATTGGGAAGACCAGTACTTATCGTTCACACCTATTTCTGATGCAGAGGATCCGTCAGAGACGGCAACTGCAGAGCATACTTAGGCAACAAAAGAGGAACCATCTCAAACCAGAAGAAGAGACAGAAGAGCAGGGAGCAGAGCTCCGACAAACAGGAGCCAAAAGATTTACTCACAAGGCTCTGATACCATATTCAGAGTTTTTCATTGATTTTCTTCGATGATTACAACAAAGCAGACGAGCTGCTTAAATAGAGGATACAAACTAACCCATGGGTTAAACCAAATACAAAAGTCTTCAACTAACCTAACCATAGTTGGTGTGGTGGACAAAAGTCTTCACCTAACTATAGTTGGTGGACAAAAGTCTTCACCTAACCATAGTTGGTGTGGTGGACAAAAGTCTTCACCTAACTATAGTTGGTGGACAAAAGTCTTCACCTAACCATAGTTGGTGGACAAAAGTCTTCACCTAACCCTAGTTGGTGGACAACGACACCGAACTGATGTTGAGTGCTGTTTGTACAAATACAAGTAGAGGAATACATACAATACAGGCATACACACTCAATACAGACATACATACTCGATACAGACATACATACTCGATACAGACATACATTCAAAAATAAAAACTAATCCGTATCAAAGTCGGTATCGCTGGTGTAGGGAATGAAGAGGTCCAGGGCATGATCGACCTCGAACTCCATGTGCTCGCTCAGTATGCGATGGATGAAGGGATGTTGCAAGACGTTGTTGACTTCCCAAGCCAGGAGGGTAAAGTGGCTGGATCAACATGGTTATGAGTGCACATAGTTGTCATGAAAGAGAACCATCGAGCCTGATGCTCATCTGACTGATCACGATGGATGAAGAGATCCTGGGAGCCGGATTCGTGGAAGGTGAAAGTAGGGTCATAAGCAATAAGGTTATGATCCAAAATGGGGGGAGTAACCAAATGATGATGAATGAAATCAGGTGGCCGATGGAAGATGTAAGTGACGAAGGGAAGCTCATCTAGGGCGGAGAGGATATTGAGCCAAGTGGGGATAGGAGCAAAGAGACGGAGAAAACGGGCTAAGCACTGGGGTCGTTGAAGACGGAAATAGGCTGAGCCTGTTGGGTTAGAGAAGATGGTGGAAACGGTGCTGAGATAATGCCAGAGAGTATGGCGGTTAAAGGTGAGAGCCACCTTATGGACTGCAAGAAGGTGCCAGAAGAAGACCACACATTCACTATCAAACAGAGCTGGATTGATGGCAAATGGGGTAAGGAATGGATAATCTGGGTGACAAACAACCCAGTCGAACTGGAGTCCACTGGTGTGAACAATGGAGAGGAGGGTAGACTGGTATGTAGAGATACTGTAAGCTTTCAAGGTGCGAAGAGAGATCGGCACGAAAAGAGATGTCGAAGGATAGGCAAGAGTCGAAATAAGGGGGTCGGGGAGGAAGGCTGGAGAAGAAGAGGAGGAAGCACTGGAGCGAGAGGCATGCAAAGGACAGTGGATGGAAAAAGATAATGGTAATTTCTTCTTGGGCTACGAGAGAGGAAGTCCGTCAAGCACATTGCCTTTCGCTGAGCATGCGGAACTCGAATGACTATTGGGAAAACCACTAAGCCCATCGAAGGAGCCGTATTCGGTGAAGTCGTCTCGCTGGAATCGTAACATCTTTGGGAAGTCGTCATGTCCATTTCTATCGTGAAGGAATGTCCGATGAGGAAGAATCGAACTTTTCAACGCCGCGACGAATCGCAAGTATTTCCTTTAACGTGGAATGATAATGTTGTTCGAGAGGGCTTCAATTCGCCATCAGCGATATCCACAGATACGTCATATGTCTTGTTCGGAGTTCTTCAAGAAGAACAAGACTCTTATCGAGTATCACTAGCATCCGTGTCCGGAGGATGCGAAGACCGTCGTAGGCGAATCGGCAGAGCGGGAAGATCCCCAGCGAGTCTTCAAATTCTTTGATTGCCGTAGTATGACAAGTGGACTGTTGGTGGTGCATCTTTCTTCAAGAGGCGTGAAGATGACTAGTCATACGGATCTCGGATGAGGAAGGAATTCGGCCATATAGTCGATGATTCCGAGGAGATGGCGACACCCGTAAAGTCAGTCAATTGTGTTTCGATCGCTACAACCATCTTTGCTGGAGAAAGCATGATGCCTCGGGTCACAAGAATGTCCAAGAATTGTCAAGGAGAAGGGCATATATTCGCCCCCTTCCGTAGTAGAAAACAGAGTGAGGATGTCGTCATCGAGATGAGAGCATGCTCTCGAATGGGAGCATAGATCCGCAACACGGCTCCTCACTAAACAATGATGGAGCCACTTTGAGTCCAAAAGGGAGAACAGTCCATCTGGTAATGACCTCCAGAAAAGCAAACCTGTCTTGGGCCGATCTTCGGATGGATACCCGGACTGCACGTAAAACCTCGCTTTCGAGATCAAACTTGTCAAGAACTGGGCCTTAGAGAAGCCGGAGGAGAAGAGCCGGCCTGGGTCGGTAATGGGAACTGTCATCAAGCGTAAAACTATTCGTAGGCCGATAATCGATCACTAGTCCCGAGCTCACGCCGCCGTTGTTCCTCGCCTTTATCGACATAGAAAGCTTCGCAGCCCAAGGGGAAGATGTCTTCTCGATGAGACCCTGGGCTTCCAAAAGGGTGATCTCTTGACGGGCACTGAGGAGATGTTCAGGGTTCATTTCTATCAGGAAGGAATGTCCGATGAGGAAGAACTGGAACTTTTCAATGCCGCGACGAACTGCAGGTATTTCCTTGAATGTGGAATGATAATGTTGTTCGTGAGGGTCAATTCGCCAACGCGATATCCACTGATACGCCGTGGTTCTTGTTCGAGTTCTTCAAGAAGAACAAGACCCTATCGAAAGTATCACTAAGATCTGCCCTGGAGGATGCGGAGACCTCGTGAGAGCGGAATCGGCAGAGCGAAGATCCTGAGCGTGCAGTCTTCAAATCTGTTGCCGTAGTATGACAAGTGGACTAGACAAAGGCAAGCATCTTTCTTCAAGAGGCGAAGATGACTAGTCATACTGGATCTCGATGAAGGAATTCGCCATATAGTTGATGATTCCGAGGAACTGTCTGTAATTCCCGACGAGGTGCAAGGGGCCGTCTCGAGAATTCTAGCAGAGACACCAAATGGGTCGTAGTTGGAATTGTCCATTAGAGATGGCGAGCACCCAGTAAAGTCAATTGTTTGATCGTATACAACCATCTTTTGTATGGAGAAAGCATGATGCCGCTGGGTCACAAATAATGTCCAAGAATTGTTGAAGGAGAAGGGCATGTCTCGCCCCTCATGGTAGAAAACAGAGGATGTCATTAACGTAGATGAGAGCATGCTCTGAATGGGAGCATGATCTCCGTAATACGGCTCCGGCCGAAACAACGATGGAGCCACTTGAAAGTCCAAAAGGGAGAACAGTCCATCGGGTAACGACCTCCGTGAAAACGTAAAACCCTGCCTGGGGCCGATCTTCTGGATGGATACCCAAATGCTGTAAACTCCGCTTTGAGATCAAACTTGTCAAGAATCGTTGGCTCTGTAGAAAGTGGAGGAGAAGAGCCGGCCTGGTTGGTAATGGGAACTTGTCATCAAGCGTAAAACTATTCGAGGTCGATAATTGATCACTAGTCCGAGCCATTGCACGCGCGTTCGTTCCCGCTCTTTATTGACATGTAAAGTTTCGCAGCCCGGGCGGGAAGATGTCTTCGATGAGACTTCCTGGGCTTCCAAGCAGGGCATCTCGACGGCAATCGAGGAGATGTTCGGGGTGGTTCACGCCCGAATGGTCGGCCTTCGGGCAGATTGATATCTTCATTCTTCTTGAAAAGGAAGACGGATGAAGAATCAAGCATTTCTGGCCGAGGGGGCCGAACACTTCGGAGGAAATCATTACGATCGGTCAAGCACCGCAACGGAGGATTAATTCGTCCTGATACCTACAATAAGGAGCTATTAGTAACAATCGGGAATAGTGGTCCGTGGATAAAATGCTTCTTATAGCCGAGGCCACGGATACTCCATCGAAGGCGGGTAATCGCATAAGACGCTCAAAGCCAATAAGGGCATCACGACCAGGAGGGAGGAACCGAACAATCGCGCGAGCGATGGTAAGAGAGGGAAATAACTTCAACTTAATGGGATGCTTGGAAATGAGGTCAACCGAGAAGGTTTGACCATCAGCCGCAGTAAAAAACTGACGATGAGGTGCTAGGATGGTTGAGAGCATCCGGTATCAAAATAGCGATAACCTTGATAGACGATCCCATGTAGTAGGAAGGATGGAAAGAGGAGCCTCGTGGTAAAGGGTTTTGGTGATAGCCAAAGTCAAGTGACTTAGGAGGGCTAAGAGAGGACAAAGATGAAGTAATTCGGGTAGATGGGGTCAAATCCATCGTACTCGGGTTCGGATTCGGGGAAAGAGTATCGGATCTTCGTTCCAATTTTCAAGAACGAATAGTAGATCCGGTGTAAAATCGTAGTCTACGCAGTAGTAGAGATTAACATACGCATCAAGGATCATCCGAGATAGAAAAGGGGCAAGCATATCATAGCCTCGCTTAGCCTTATGCATAGGCGATTACGTGCAAAATGTCCAATCTTCTTGCCGGGCAGTATGCATTTAGTCGAAGTCTTTTGCTGAACTTCTTACGCTTGAAGAATTTGTAAGGCCGGCTCGTTGAGGTTTCCGTTTGAACCGATGAGGCCGGTCGTGGTTCAGAACGGAATTTTCGCTGGATGGACTGAGAAGCCGGGACTTCTTCCTGGAAGGACACGAGCAAATTCTTATCCTTACATTCGATCTCGAGATAGGAGGTGTCACGCCGCATCCGTGAGCTTATGGGTAGCCTTCTCCTATTGCTCAAGAAGAGCCGTTGGTCACAAAGCTTCGCAGGCGCCGAGATCCTGGGTAGAGACGCTCCAATAGGGCCTCGATCAATACGAAGGCCAAATCAGCCGCAAAGCCTCAGAGCTTCTTTCCCGCAGGTTCAGTGAAAGAGCTGAGGAAGACCTGTTTCATATTAGATCA
>NW_025318150.1:0-13120 GCF_018873765.1 Telopea speciosissima
AACTATTTGCCGTTGTTTGAGAATAGGATCTTTGGTACCCCGAACCTATAGATGACGTCGTCCCTGACGAACTTCTCCATTTCTGCCTCTGTGATTTTAGCCAATGGCTTAGCCTCGACCCACTTGGTGAAGTAGTCGATAGCGACGACCAAGTACTTCCTATTCCCCAATGCTGCCGTGAAGTCGCCCAGGATATCCATCCCCCACATGGCAAAGGGTATGGGGTTAAGGATCGATGTCAGTTTGGGAGCGGGTAGATGGGGTACTAGGGCGAACAACTGACACTGCTCGCACTTCCTGACATACTGTATGACCTCCTCTTACATTCGTGGCCAGTAGAGTGCCTGGCGGAGGACCTTGTAGCCTAGGGCTTGTCCTCCTATGTGGCTTCTGCAATCCCCTCGTGGACTTCAGCCAGGGCGTACTCGGCTCCCTTGGGTCCCAGGCACCAGAGTAGTGGTGTTGTGACCCCCCTTTTGTATAGTACTCCATCCAAGACGGTGTACTTTGCCGCTCTCATCCTGACCTTTCCCGCCTCAACCTTGTCCTCTAGTAAGATGTCATTCTGTATGTAGTCAAGTATAGGGTCCATCCAGCTGGGCCCTTCCTCGATGGCATTGACCTACTTCTCTTGGTATGTTGGTTCATGTAGTATTTCAATGTACACCACCCCTGCCAGGTTTCAGAATTCACCATTGGCTAGCCTGGATAGAGCATCGGCGGTGGTGTTCTCGATCCTGGGTACAACCATCTCGAACTTCACGAACCCCTCGATCAATGACCAGGCACGTGCTAGGTATGCCATCATTCGCTCGTCCTTTGCCTCATATTTTCCATTCACCTAGTTCACCACAGGCTGGGAGTCACTTCGGATGGATAGGTGTGCGATTTAGACGGCCTTGGCCACTCGGAGTTCGGCTAGCAGTGCCTTGTACTCAGCTTCATTGTTGGATGCTTGGAAGGTGAACCGGAGGGCATACTGGATCCGGAATCCCTCGGGGCTGGTGAGTATGAAGCCAGCCCCACTTCCTGTTGCATTACTCAAACCATCCACGAACATCATCCACGATCCATGATCATGTTCCTCTGGTTCTTCTTCCTCTGGCTCGATCTTAGATAGGGTGCATTTGGCGACGAAGTCCGTCAGGGCTGGACCTTTGATGGCAGTCCGGGGTTGGAACCTGATGTCATGCTCACTCAATTCCACTGCCCAGGCTATGAGTCGTTCGGGTACGTCTGGCTTGTGGAGTACCTTCTTCAGGGGTAGGTCAGTGAGGACTGTGATGGTGTGGGCTTGGAAGTATGGTCGTAGCTTCCTAGCTGCAACTACTAGTGCATAGACGACCTTCTCGATCCTTGTGTACCTGGTCTCTGCATCGATCAGAATGTGGCTAACATAGTAGATGGGCCTCAGGACCCTGCCTTCTTCTTTCAGGAGTACTGCACTTACAATGATCGGGGTGGCCGCCAAGTAGACCTGTAGGTCTTCATTGGGTTTTGGTCGCCCCAGTAGTGGTGGGCTTTCCATGTACTCCTTCAGTTCTTCGAACGCCTTCTGGCACTCCTCTGTCCACATGAAGTCCTTTGGGTTTCTGAGATTCTTCAATGTTTTGAAGAACGGCAGGCACTTGCCGCCCGATCGTGACACGAACCTCAAAAGGGTTGCGACCCTTCCATTCAACCTCTGCACCTCTCTGACCGTCCGGGGGGGTGCCATATCCTGGATGGCTTTTATCTTGGACGGGTTGGCTTCTATTCCCCGTACTGAGACCATAAACCCCAAGAATTTTCCTGACGTTACCCCGAAGGCACACTTTGCAGGGTTCAGCTTCATCTGGTTCCTTCTCAGTACTGTGAAAGCTTCCTCCAGGTCAGTGAGGTGTTGTTGGGCTTGGACGCTTTTCACGAGCATATCGTCCACGTATACCTCTATGTTGCGCCCAATTTGTTCTTCGAACATTTTGTTGACCATTCTCTGGTAGGTGGCCCCTGCGTTCTTTAACCCGAACGGCATGACATGGTAGCAGTAGTTCTCCTGGTCCGTTCGGAATGCCGTGTAGGACTCGTCGCCCTCATGTATTAGGATCTGGTTGTACCCCGAGTAGGCATCCATGAAGCTCAACATCTCATGGCCAGCTGTGGCATCGATCAACTGGTCGATCCTGGGCAGTGGGTACTGATCTTTCGGGCAGGCCTTGTTCAGGTCGGTGTAATCAACACACATCCTCCACTTCCTGTTAGGCTTCGGCACCATGACTACGTTCCCAAGCCAGGTGGGGAATTTCTCCTTCCTGATGAACCCCGACTGGCTCAATTTCTCGACCTCTTCCCTGATTGTTGTCTGTCGATCAAGGGTGAAGTTACGCCTCTTCTGCTGGACAGGCTTCTTGGTCGGATCGATGTGCAATCGGTGCTCTACTATGGAGTGTGTTATGCCTGGCATGTCAGAGGTCGACCATGCGAAGACATCCATGTTGGCTTGGAGGAGGTGCCCGAGCTCATTCCTCTGGTCGCTGCTCAACAGTGAGCCTATCTGTACAACCTTGGAGGAATCGTCCTTACTGAGTGGCCATGGGACGAGGTCCTCCACCGGTCTACCTCTCCTCTCTGTCAGTTCATCTCTCTGGTCGCTGACCAAGGTCTCTAGGCAGAGTGTCATTCCTCGGGTGTTGCCATTGTTCTTCTTTATGAAGGTCGCATAGCACTCCCTTGCATTCTTCTGATCTCCTCGGACCTCACCTACCCCATTATCGGTGGGGAACTTCATCTTTAGGTGGAGTGGCGATACGACTCCTCTAAGGGCTATCAGGGATGGTCGCCCTAGGAGGCCGTTGAATGACACCACGAACTTGACAACCATGAAGTTTACCATGATCATCACTTGTTGAAGGTGGACTCCGAAGGTGACTGGTAACCCTATGGTGCCTCTGATGGAGGCGGTCGCACCCGAGAATCCATAGAGGTAGGTAGGTTCTGGCTTGAGCTGATTGTCCCCGAACCCAAACTTTTGGTAGGCATCCAAGGAGAGCACGTCTACAGACGCTCCTGTGTCTATCAGTACCCTGTGTACAGGTTGGTTGGCTACCTTCACCTGTACCACCAGGGCATCCTCATGTGGGAAGATTAATCCTTCCAGGTCTTCATCCGCGAAGGAGATCACCGTCTCGGTCTTGGCTATCTTGCTTGGCTTCTCTATAACTCCCACGAACTGGGCATGGGCTTTGGCCTTCCTGGTGGACTCCTGCCCCGGTCCTCCTAGTATGGTGAGGATGGGGGCTCAATTTGTGCCACTAGGCTCTGCTGCATCTCTCCGCTCTTCTGGGCGGTCTCTCTCTCGTACATCCTCCTCTCTTCTCTTCTTGATTCCTCTCTCTCCCGATCACGACCTCTATCTGCTTGACCTAAACGACCATCACGTTTTCCTTTCATGTATTTGTTCAAGCTCCCGGCCCTTACAAGGTTTTCTATCTCCCTCTTCAGCTGGTAACTGTCCTCTGTATCATACCCATTCTCCTTGTGGAAGAGACAGTATTTGTTAGGGTTTCGCTTCTCGGGTCCTTCCAGCATGGGTCGTGGCCAATAGATTAGGTCACGGTCCTGGATCTACATAAGGATTTGTGACCTGGTTGTGTTCAACGGCGTGAACTTAGGGTTGCTGGCTCTTTCACTTCTCTCAGGATGACGATCAGTTCTTCCTGATGGGCGGTCGTTCTTCTCCTATCGGCATTCGGTCCTTGACCGCTTGCCTTCCTTACGGTCATCTGGCGCTGACCTCTTGTTGTCTTGTGGCTTAGCCTCGATCACCTTCTTCCTGGCTTGCAGTACTTCTTCCATATTGGCAAACCCATTGCACCGCTCTAGGAGCTCCTTTATAGTCCTGGTCTCATGACGCGCCAGGTCCTTGATCAGGTCCAGGTCTCTAATGTCTCCCGCCAAGGCTGTATGCTGGGTCTGGTCGTCCAAGTCTCAAACTTCCAAGGACTCCTTGGTGAACCTGCTGACATATTCCCTGAGAGATTCCCCAGGGTTCTGTACCACATTCAGTAGATTGACGGTGGTCTTCTTTTGCTTGACGCTGCTCTAGAAGCGGGTGACGAATTGTTTACACAGCTCCACAAACGAATCTATCGACCTCGGTCGTAGCCTGGAGAACCATGAAGTAACTGCACCCTTGAGGGATGCAAGGAATGCTCGATAAGAGACCACGTCCGATCCGCTATACAGGGTCATCATCCCATTGAAATAGTTAATGTGGTCATTAGGATCCGTGGTACCATTGTAGAGCTCAAAGGTAGGCAACCTGAACCTGGAGGGGAGTGTGGCGAACATGATCTCCGTGGAGAATGGATGCTGACCTGGTATGGAATGTGTCTCGCCCTTGGTCTGCTTCTTCAACCCTTCCAGCTTCTCGTCCAGGTCACGTAGTCTTCGATCTAGCTCCTCATCTCGTGTCTGTCCTTCATACCTGGCGGGACGTTCACTGCGACCTTGTTCCCATCCTCTCCTTAAAGTTCCCTCCCACCTTGAGTGCTGGCGGGATGGTGAGTGGTCACACCATGACGAACCCTGGCGTGAAGGTGAGGGGCTCTCCTCCCTATAGGTCTGGCTACGTGGTGGTATGGGACATCCTCCCAGTCGACCTTCGAACACGGACCTCCGGATGGATCTCTCCGGGCTTGGCACCCTTGTCCTAGGTGTTGGTGTCCTCCCACGCTCTGACCTTACAGGGAGGTCTGCCATCCTTCTGGGAAGGATCCCCTGCTGGTGTACAAGGATCTTGGGAAGGATCTTGTCGTGTACGAGCTCGCTCTTAGTGATGACCTGCTGCCTGGTGTCTACAAGATCACTTGGTGCATTGCAAGTCGTTAATCGACCCATGGTGGTGGGCCGTACCACCTCCACCACTACGTCGTTTGCAGGGTCGTTGTTGGGCTCATCGACCGCGACTTGGTCATCATGAGGGATCTCTTCCTCCAGAGGGACATGGTCCTGGCCATTGGCTCTGCGACGAGAGCACTCTGGAGGGGGTGATCCGTTCCTTGCAACATTGTTGGTGGAGGTAGTCTTCCTTTGTGGCGGCATTGTATGAGTATGGAAGCGAGCTAGTAGGTATGATGGCTAGCGTTGTTCCCACAGAAGGCGCCAATCTGTTGTGTCAGGAAATCGTTGAGCGGTCCTGCCAGTGCCGTCACCTGCAAGAGGACCAACAAGTCACCAGAGAGAACCGGTGTGGTTCCGGCCTAGGGCTCTCCAATGGCAAAGTCAGATCTCCTAAGCAAACAGATGAATAGTGATTATTCCAACTGGGTTGAGGGTGTGAGATACCTCTTCTTTTATAGTGGTCTGTAGCGGAGTGGAGACTCCCTAGTTGATGTGGAGTCTTCTTCGTGGGTGGAGGAGTCCTGAGTAGCAGGGCTCCTTCTTGGTTGGTTGTCTTCCCATGAGACTTAGTATCCCAGTAGGGTTGTCCTTCTTGGTGGATAGATCCTTCTACGTGGTAGATAAGGTCCCTGGTGCTTGAGTCCATCTGGGTTACGTAAGTGGTAGGTGATGGCCAGGAGTCCTCGCGGTGGTGTATATCTTGTTGGCGATGTGGTGGTGGTGTCGTCCAGGTTGTACCTGCACCCTTTCGAGGTCTCAACACCTCAGTGGATGAGGCCTGAGAGGGAAAGATGTCTGGGTGGTCCTTGGCCCAAGGTGGGTGGTGCCCAGGGCGGCTGGCGCCCTGGTGGATGGTGCCCAAGTGCGGGTGATGGCACCCAAGGTGTAGCTAGTGTTCCGAGTGGATCTCCTGTTGTTAGTGTCCGGGTAGATCTCCTGCTGTTGGTGTCCGGGTGGATCTCCTATTGTTCAGGGACACGTGGCATCTTCTTATAGGTTGGGATGATTTGTTGTTCATCACTTGTAGATGGCTTTCTTGTGTGTGTTTTCTGGGTTTTTATTTTCCATTTTAGATGTGTAATCTGGGTTCAGTGGTAATGGGGTTTA
Organism: Telopea speciosissima; assembly: GCF_018873765.1. Classification (NCBI taxonomy): domain Eukaryota; kingdom Viridiplantae; phylum Streptophyta; class Magnoliopsida; order Proteales; family Proteaceae; genus Telopea; species Telopea speciosissima. Next base: position 5,989 of record NW_025318150.1, read on the forward strand.
CAGTAAAGGAGTTATTGTTTTTAGCAGGGGAAGATAATGATTGTGTTTGAAATATTGGGGCGTTTTATGTTTAGGTTTCTTCGTTGAAAAATGTGGAATTTATTTTTTCAGGAAATTTCTTAAACTGGGTTTAAGGAGGTTTATTAGGGTTTAGAAATTTCTGGGGTCCGTAGGACCATGTGTATTTTACTACTTGTAGTTGTTTCATGTTGGGGTTCTGCTTTACTCTCTTTTTTGTTTTTTTTAAAGATTTTTCTTCGTCTTAAGTTTTCTAAAGAAAGAGTTATTCTTTTCTTTTCTTAAAGAGTCTTTGCTCTTAAGACTATGGTGTTGTTGTTATGGATTAATTCTGTTTTTATGTTTTGAGCAAGGCAAAGTGGGATTGCTCGAGGTTTCTAACATTACTGTTGTAACTTCAGGGTCTTGGCAGCCTAATGTAGGTGCTTGGGAAAAGAAATTTTGCACTTCAGTTTGTTTACTTCCTAGGAATAAAATCATTGAAGTGAAGAAGGTTACGTCATTATACCCGAATGTGATCCAGTGGAATGATTCAGCTGGTCAAGAGACCTTTAACAATGCCAAGCACCGGTTTTGGGCAACTATCAATGGCCTCCCTTTTAAAATCAGTCTCCCTGACCCGGATCTGTATATTGATGACATAGCTAACTGGAACTGTACTGTTGATCCAGAGCTGCTTGTGGATTTAGATCGAGAAGTACTACATTCTGATGATGACGATGAGAAAGAGGAGGAGTCTGTGCTTATTGGTGATTCTGTCTTCTTCTTAAATCAACCAGTTCCATGCTCCGGATGGGGTGATGATGCAGAGGAAGATCTAGCCAGAATTGAGGACAATACTTCTGACAAACCTTTCTACATTCTTAAATTCTTATTTTGCATGTTCTTGTTTTTTATTATTAATTGTTGTTGGATCATAGTTATTGTACAAATAAGTGAAGAAGTTTTTCTTAAATTCTTATTTTGCAAGTCCGGCTTTTTCTATGTGTCTTCTTAATGGCTACTAGCCTTAGGATGTATGCAACTTGTCAACAACTTCAGGCTCATGCTGGTACTTCCCTTCCTCCATCCCTCATCTTTGTGTTTTCTTTTAGTTTTGGTCTATTGGGTATGTGAAGAAATTAAGCAATTTATAGGATCTATTTGTGCAAGTGGCAATTGAACAGTTCAATGACAATCCGTTACCTTGATTTACATAACTCCATCTATATATCATCTTATGTACAAGGGATTAATTCTGCAAGTTGGCCGGAAAGTTAATTTGTTGGGCAAATCCTCTTCTCTTCCCGGCTGGCAGGGAAGAGTATTGTGCCATGCACTGGATAATTTAATTTTTTTTTTTTTTTGTTTCTCTAATAATCTTTGTGAGAACAAAATCTGTTGTCCTTTATATCAGTTTGTTGAGTACCATCTCAATGTTTCTGCCATGGTTCTACAGAAGGTGTCTTCATGTTTGCGAACATACATATGCTAGCTACCTCTTGTTAGGATTTGAGGAATTGGAACACCCATTGCTAATAGGATGCCTTGAAGACATGGGCAAATTGGGTAGATTCTACTATTGATCTGAACAAGACCCGGGTGTTCTTCACAACTCTGTCCTCCACACACATGAGGTCCTTTTACTTGTTTGTTCCCTTACAATTTGTACAGTGAGTGATTTTGGTGGATCTTGTATTATTTATTGAATTGCCAAAGGAATTAGCCAATGCAGCTTTTGGTCAGATTTGAAGGCAATAACGTATGAGGCCCATTTAGTTCCTACTGATCATGTGAACTGCAATTGTTAGGGTTTGATAAGGACCAAGCATTGCTCAAGCTCTTACATCGCCAACAACAATTCTCGCAACTTTCAAGCTACTACATTGGAATTTTGAGGTGAATTGCCTCCAAATTAGCTCTTTCATTTCTATGCATGCTGACAGGTTGCTTTCAGAAGCAATCTTTCTTAAATCAAAATAATTGCAAGCCCTTAGGAAATTGGAAGTATGATTCCTGATAAATTTAACTTCTGGTTGGTGTATGATGATTGTGAATTGGTGATTCATTGAGTTTAGTAAACCCACTCCACCCTTCCAATTTTTTTTGTCGCCTAACTCATACTGACATGATTGGGTCCATTGTCAAATAGTGAGAAGGTAAGTAACTAGAGGTTTACATATGAGGTTTACTTATCCTTTCTGTAGATTTGCAGCTTTGAACAGAATCAGACACGTATCACCTGAGAACTATCTGGGCCCAATATTACTTTTGAATTGTGCCATATATTTTTTCTCATAATTTTATTGACTTTTGATTAGTAGGATATTGCATGATCAATTCTTCATCTGATGATTTGCAAGCCAAATGGTTGTGGCAATGCTGATTTAGTTTCTTATATTTTTTTCCCTTAATATCCAGTCTAGACATTGTAATTTGAAATGGGAAGTAAAGGTCTTGCTCCATCTCATCATCTAAGACAGCTCTTAGCCTCCTCCACATATCATGGAACAGAAGCTTGCAAAACAAGAAGTTGAGATGCAAACTCTTGCAACAGAGAACCGAAGGCTTGTTGCTTGTTGTTACCCATACAGATCTAAGACAAGAAATTGCTGCAGCACAGTAGGAGCTGGAAAGATTGCAGGAAGAATGGGATTCTGAAAAGACAGCTTATGGCTAAATATCTATAAGTATGAAAGTAACCAATATAGATAAGCCTTTTGTTTTTTTCTAAGAGAAGAGCCTAAGACCATTTTATCACTATTTGTTACCATGGATGGGGTATGTAAATATAGGGCATTGGTTTGAGGAAAAAGCATATATTGAAGCATTAGTATAGCTTGTGATACAAATGTTTTTCCTACAAAATTAAAATATAACATGTGCCCCTAAATCTTGCTATATAGACTTAATGACTAAGTATTTACGCAAATATTGAATCTATGTCAAGATGATCTTTTATTAGAAACTGTTCTTTTTTTCTTTTTTGGTTCCTATCATCATGTTTTACACAGAGTTGCTCTTGCTTGTAGCAGTTTTTATTTACACTATCAATAGTCATCAGTTAGCTCTCTCTCTCTCTCCTCCTAATATAAGACCACACGTGCATTTGCACGTCCATATTTACTAGTATATATATATATATATTAATTTATGTGTATATAATATAAGAAACCATATGACAAATACCGTATACCGTATCATATACATACCGAATAACACAATATATCATATTGCTACTGTATGGTACAATATCAATATGAGAAAATGGTACCATGTGCGGTACGGTACGGTATCAGTATGAGGTGTTTGACTTTGGTACCGTACTGATACCGTACCAAATACCGGATACTGTAACGATTGACACCCTTCGATGAGATCTCTCTTTTTACCGCATGAAAAGACAAATGGTAAACTAAAAACAAGCCCAGATTGGGTCAACCAAAGCCAGCTCAGCCCTAACAAAAACATGGATAAATTAGGGTCAACCCGGCTTAACCTGTCCTGATCAAGGTCAATCAATCAATGTTGCACTGAACTCAATTGGTTTAAACTTGGAAGGGCTAAGAAATCCATTCCAGCCCGGCTTCAGGATCAGGTTGGACTTGGGCTTAGGCTGAGGTAAGAGCACTCAGGGTTTGACAAACATGAAGCAATGAAAAGGAAAAGAAATGCTGGTAGGTGAAGGAATGAAAAGGAGTAATCATCATGGTTCTAAGTATCGATATCGTATCGCTCTTCTATACTGGTTTTGCTAATCATCGATATCGATACCATACCGATATCGTATTGGTAGCACGGTATAGACAAGAGGTAAAATGGTCCGAAAACTCATTTTTTAAGAAAATCAAGAGATAATTTTATTCAATACAACCGATCCAAACCGATACCATATCAATATCATATCAGTTTTCCGTGTTATGGATAACCGTTCTGATATCGTGCACTAAAACCATGGTGATCATTCCATTTCATCATATATCAAAAGAAAGGGGGTGGCGTGTGGTCTACCTCTGAGCCTTTTCAGTTTTCTCTCGCCCGTGAGTCCTGAATCCTGCTAGCTGATACAATACAGGCTGCGATGGGGACAAAGGCAAGGCAATGCTTACATAAAAGTACAGCCTAAGATAGTGGAATTTAATGGACTTCCTCTTTCTTTCATAAATTCATTTTAAACATTCCTCTTTAATGGCAGTATAGATATTTGGGTATTTATGGAAGTAAAAGAATTGATATGATATGGGGTTTAAAGAAAACCCAACTCTGGCCATCCATTCCAGAGACTGTCGAGGATTGAGACCTTTTACAGAAATGAGGAAATGGAAACCTTTCATTTCTCTAGATAACGAGATTAAAACTACCACCACTCTCTCTCTCTCTCTAAATAGTCTGAGCTTTTAGTCCCCACTTGAATTCCTACTTGCCCTTTGTCCTCTGCAAAGAAAACCAGAAAACAAGAAAAGGAAGATGGGCTACTACGTTTCCATCTCTACCAAATCACTAATCATCACCACCTTCTTCGTCCTCTTTTCTTCCTCCTTCCATCTACTTTGCAACACTTCAGTCCCAGAAACCAAAAGAGAAACACTACAAGTCATAATAGGTGGCGGTATTGGCGGTGGCGGTGGCGGCGGAGGTGGAGGTGGTGGCCGCAGTTGCAGCAACGAAAATTGTTCTCCTCCTCCTCACACACAAACCAAATGTCCACCTCCTCCTCCACCTGCGCCCAAGAATTTAATTTTCGCCGACCAAAGACTAGCTATGGTATACCCTGTAATCCAAAACTTTAAGAAAACAATTACCTCCGACCCTTTCGGAATCACCAAAACATGGGTAGGCTCCAATATCTGCAATTACAAAGGCTTCTTCTGCGAGAGTCCACCAGACAACAAATCCGCCACCGCAGTCGCTTCCGTCGACTTCAACGGTTTCGGACTCACAGCCCCAACACTAGACGGTTTCCTCGACCAACTCGCCGACATCGCTCTCTTCCACGCCAATTCCAACAATTTCACAGGCACAGTTTCCCCTAAAATAGCCCATCTCCGCTACCTCTACGAACTAGACCTCAGCAACAACAACTTCTCCGGCGAATTCCCAACCGCCGTCCTAACCATGAAAAACCTCTCCTTCTTGGATATCCGGTTCAACTCTTTCACCGGTTCAGTGCCGGTTCAGGTATTTAACCTGGCTCTCGACCTTCTCTTCGTCAACAACAACAATTTCATGCAGAAGCTTCCAGATAACCTGGGCAGCACCTCAGTTCGGTACCTCACCTTGGCTAACAACATGTTCGTGGGTCCCATTCCAAAGAGTATCGGGAAAGCTGCTAACACTTTGATTGAGGTTCTCTTCCTCAACAACCAGTTCTCGTGTTGCCTTCCGTACGAAATCGGGTTATTGAAAGAAGCGACCGTGTTCGATGCCGGTTCGAACCAGCTCACCGGACCGTTGCCGTGCTCCTTGGGGTGCTTGGAGAACATCGAACAGCTCAACTTCGCCGGGAACGACTTGTACGGTGCAGTGCCAGAGTTGGTATGTGCGCTGGGGAAGCTGGAAAACTTGTCGTTATCGGACAATTATTTCACCCAGGTGGGCCCGATCTGCAGGGATTTGATAAGGAGTGGGGTACTTGATATGAGGAAGAATTGCATTCCTGATCTGCCGTTGCAGAGATCAGTGGCTGAGTGCGGGGAGTTCTTTGCACACCCTAGGATCTGTCCTGATCCGGGCTCGTATAGTATCATTCCTTGCAAGCTTTCTCACATGCCGTCACCGTTTCCGTTTCCAAGGAAGAACTCTCCACGTTCGCCGCCGCCGCCGCCGTCGCAGTAGAAGCAGCAGAGGGCTCCTTCACTTTCTTACTCTGCTCTTATAAGGCAATCCTCGGTTGTGATTGTGATGCATTTTCTCAAAGAGGAAGAAAAAGAAACTTAAACAAGTTTGGAATGATTTTGATTTCAATTTCATATTGATATCTTGAAATAAGTTAATGAATAGTATTTATCAAGAAATTAAAATTATTTGATTGTATCAACTGAAAATAATTTGAAGAAACAACAAATATGTTTGGTAGTTAAATTTTAAGAATAGATTCTGTCTATGTGATGATGTTGCAGTCATTTTTATCTAAGAAAGGTTGAAATGGAAAGATTGAAATGAAGCTTCTTGGTAAAATGGTTCCATGGTCTAGTGGTTAGGACATTGGACTCTGAATCCAGTAACCCGAGTTCAAATCTCGGTGGAACCTATCGTTTTCTTAACAAAAGACCTTTTTGTTGAAAGGACTAAAATTTTGTAATCCTCCAAAGATGCAAGCATTTTGACGTGTATGGTCCCATGTGATGTTTATAATTGAGTTTTTGTATTTATGCTTGGATTGAAGTGTATTCTGTAGGGTACACTACTTTCAATATTTCTCATATGAGTTCAAATTTTTAATCTAATGTTAGAGCAATGACTTTGTACTGTCCAATTGGGAGAATGTAATGTTTTCATCATGTATAGATTAACATTTAGTCATTGTATGAGTATGAATTAATGGATTGGAATTGATTGATGTATTGAACGTCAAGTACGGGCAGGCAAATTGAGAGGATAAAAATTTGTTTTCTGTATGGGTCTATTAACAATTAGCAATGCATATTAGTTGCTAACCCTAGCAATTGTGTGGACAAAGGAGCATACAAGATCAATAGAGGGAGAGATAATGACTGTGGAGATCTAGGTAGTAGTTTCTTGTCGAATATATTAGTTAATGTATCGTGTTCAATGATTCAACAAGTTGATCCTATAAATTATTTTATCAGTCTTCAATGAATTCATTAAGGCTCTCAAACCGTTATCCCCACAACACCTCACACAACCTATTCTTCCACAACAAGAAGTTGATCTTCATCACTAGACTCCTCCTTCGGTTGGTTTCTGAAACTAAATTGTGATACATCATACCCAGTAGATGATTCTAATAGTGGACTAGGTTTTATCTTTTGAGATCAAGTTGGCAAACCTTTGCCAGCGGCCTCTCAACCAAATATATTATCTTCAATTCTAGATGGAGAACTGACGACAATTCGATCAGGAGATCTTCAAGGTATTGAAAATAGTTAGGAACACCTTATTATTGAATAAGACA
>NW_025318151.1:0-13080 GCF_018873765.1 Telopea speciosissima
ATCATTGAACAACCTGCCGAAGCTTCGACTCGGGCACACCCTCAAATTTATCGCCACTCATCCGTAACTAGTAACTTAACAGAATTAGACAACATGGAGGCATCCTTAGAGGGATGTATGATGAATTTAAAAGTTTAGAAAATCTAAGTGATGGATCAAACCAGGATGAAACAGTCACAAGGCCAAACTCCCCATCCTTCTCCCAGATGGAGCCACCAGTAGGAAAGGTAGGAGTAATAATAGCAGAACAAGAGTTCGAAATAGACAAACCAATGTTAAGAAAAGATTTTGATCTTCCAATAAATAAAGACAAGAAAGAATGGTTTTTTTAAAACACTACTCCAGACCAACAAGCTAAAATCAGAGAACATTGGTATGAACAAATGAACAAACATAGAACCAACATAATATTCTTCACCTACCTAGACATTTACGCCCAGTACCATGGGTTAGAATACCCATTTGAAAACATAGCCCCAACCCAGAAGACTACAACTCTCTGGATAACAGATAAAGATGAGGAGATTGAATCCATTCATCCTCCCTATAACATAATCAAGATAAAAACAGGAGCAACAGAGACCATAGGAGCACCTTGCAGATCAACATCAGGAAACACTGAGAGCGACAAAAAATTAATCAGTCTAGCAAACTATTCAAACCAGCACCTCCTAACCATAGGAAGACAGCTAAATAGGATAGAGAACATAGTACAAACAAAACCCAGTACTTCCCAGGGAATTTCACCATCTGAGGAACACCCAAGTACTCAGAGGCATAGGCCTCTATTCATACCTCATAACATAAGCTTGAGATCTGCAAAAGCTTTGAACAGAGCTGATGCATTGAAAGAAATTGAACAGAGGCTCAAAGGCTTAGTAATACCAGAGACACCAAATAAGGAATCCCAAGACTCGGCAGTAGCCCAAGTCGATGTAATAAGGTCTCAAGAAAATAAACCCAGTTCCATACATAGGATTGAAGAAGACTATTACCAAAGGTCCAAGCCAAAACCCAGTTTTTTAGATCTACAAATAGAGAACAGGGGAATGTATCCCCAGGCCTCTTATCAAAGTGGCGTAATCTATGAATGGAACATAGACGGCATGTCTGAATATAACATCAAAAATAAGTTACATGAGATGACAATGGTAGCAAATGCCTACCGGATAAAAGAAACTTCTGATCAGGCAGTAGCCGATCTTCTAGTCTCAGGCTTTACAGGCCAATTAAAAGGATGGTGGGACTTCGTCCTAACCCAAGAACAAAGAATAGCAATCCTGTATGCAGTACAGATTGATGACCAAGGAGAAGTAATCCAAGATAGGAATGGACCTATTGAGGATGCAGTAAATACACTCATCTTCAACTTAACCAAACATTTCCTAGGAGATCCATCTAAACTCAAAGATAGATCCGCTGAACAATTATCAAACCTAAAATGCAGAAAATTACATGACCTTAAGTGGTACAAATATATCTTCATGACCAGAGTTATGTCCAGGGAAGATGCAAATCTCCCATTCGGAAAGAAAAATTCCTAATAGGCCTCCCAGAATATTTTCTAAAAGATAAAACAGAGCGAGAAAAGAGAACAACGGAGAAATTCCCTACGACGTTACACTTATGGGGAATTAAATAGTATCATCCACGAAGAAGCAATGTCTCTTTGTACGGACCTAAGACTAGCCCAACAAATGAAAAAGAAAATAAGTCCTATAGAAAAGAACTAGGAGGGTTCGTGAGAAGTATGGGTTCCCCGCCCAAAATCGGAGAAGAAACATAAAAGGAAATCCCATAAATTCAAAGAATCATCCAAGCATTACAAAGAAGACAAGTATAAAAAATATGAACCAAATAAGTACTATTCAAAACCAAGGTTCAATAAGAAAAAACGGTTCAACCAAACCAAAGCCACAGAAGAACCAAAAAAGGATGATACCAAAACTACCTCAGAAAAACCCAAAGGTTGTTTTGACTGTGGGAAACCAGGCCACATAGCCAAATACTGTAGAATAGCCAAAAGGGTTAGCTTACTTAGCCTGGACCAGAATACCCAGCAAAAAATATTCGAAATATTCGCTAAGTCTGACTCAGAGGATTTGGACTCGGAAGAAGAAGTCTTCTATGAGGCCATCAACCAAATAAACCAAGATCAAGACTCAAAGTCCAGTAGTAGCAGTGACACAGAACCGGATGCAGTTGCATGCAACTGCATAACCTCTGCCATAAAAGGCGAATGCTCCTGCACCACCAGTGACGGCTCTGAAACCAAATCCATTGGCATGATAAGACAATCCTTCTTTGATGCCATTGAACAAATAGCAGACGTTCAAATTAGAAAATAGTGCCTCGAAGAAGCCAGACAAGCTTTAGAAGAAAACAAAGAAGACCTAAGGCTTATGATATAAATCAGGTCTTCAAAAGGTTTGAACAAAGAAAGACTGCAAGTAATTCAGAAAACACTAGAATAACAAATCTGGAAGTTACTACCCAAGATTTAAAAAGAGAAATAAAAGAAGTAAAAGCTGAGTTAATTAAACTAAAAGGAAAGTCAAAACAAATTCAGGAAGAACCAGAACCAGGACAAGAATCAGGCTCCCAAAATTTCATAGCAAGCATATATACTTCTCCCCAAAAATGGCATGTAAAGGTCAAATTAACCATAGGCTCTTCCTATAAGTTTTCTTGAGTAGCCCTCATAGACTCGGGAGCCCGTAATGTATCCAAGAAGGAATAATTCCAACCCAGATACCAAAAAAGCGCACAGAGGCTTACCACGGCCGTGTGGTGAATACATGAATGTTCAGTACAAATTACCTGAAGTACATATATGCAATCAGGGCATATGCTTCAAACAAGCCTTTATCCTAGTAAAGAATCTAGATGGACAGGTAATTCTAGGACAACCATTCATAGAATTAATTAAACCCTTTAAAGTAACCAACAAAGGCTTAACCACCAAGATAGGCAAACAAAGAATTACGTTTGAATTTTTAGAACCTTCAGACCTAGAACAAATAGGACGAGCAAAAGCTGCATCTATAACAAAGGATCCTACCATTAGAAGTATAAAAGCCAAAGAAAGACACCTAAGTCATTTAAAAAATGAAATCATGCACATCAAGACTGCGGAACAATTACAAGAACAGCCAATAAAAACCCAGGTTGATAGATTAAGAACCCAGTTCGAAGATAATCTATGTTCTGAATTCCCTGATGCTTTTTGGCACAGGAAAAGACACATAGTAAAATTACCATACGAAAAGGAATTCTCAGAAAAAAACATTCCAACCAAGGCCAGGCCCATTCAAATGAGCCAGGAACTTCAAGAGACCTGCAAAAAAGAAATCCAAGAGTTATTAAATAAAAACCTCATTAGAAACTGACAAGTCTCCCTGAGTTGTCTTTGCCTTCTATGTAAACAAGAATGCGAGAAATAGAAAGAGGAGCACCAAGATTGGTCATAAATTATAAGCCCCTTAATGATGTCCTACAATGGATTAGATACCCAATCCCTAACAAGAAAGACCTACTCCAAAAAATTCACAAAGCCAAGATCTTTTCAAAGTTTGACTTAAAGTCTGGATATTGGCAAATCCAGGTTCATGAACAAGACAAATACAAAACAGCCTTCACCACACCCTTTGGTCATTACGAATGGAATGTAATGCCATTTGGTCTAAAAATGCCCCAAGTGAATTCCAAAACATAATGAATGACATATTCAACCCGTACGATGAGTCACGCAATAGTTTACATAGATGATGTCTTAATATTCTCAGACACCATAGACCAGCACTTTAAGCACCTTAGAAACTTCTACCAAGTAGTCAAAACCAATGGGCTAGTACTATCGAAAAAGAAGATGGACCTATTCCAAACTAAAATTAGGTTCTTAGGCCATTACATACATCAGGGAACCATCATTCCCATAGAAAGGACAATGGTCTTTGCAGAAAAGTTTCCTGATGAAATCCTAGAAAAGAAGCAGTTGCAGAGATTTCTAGGAAGCCTAAATTATGTTAGAGACTTCCTCCCAGGAATAAGTAAGACCTGTGAACCTCTGTACCAAAGACTCAAAAAGAAACAACCAGCCTGGTGTGAGACCCATACCAAGGCCGTTCAAGATATCAAGAAACTAGTAAAAGAAATCCCCTGTCTAGTTCTGGCAAACCCGGACCTCCCAAAAATTGTTGAGACTGATGCCTCCGACCTAGGATATGGAGGAGTCCTCAAACAGATTGACCAAGGGAAGGAAACCCTGGTTCAGTACACTTCTGGACTATGGAACCAAGCCCAGAAGAATTACAGTACCATTAAAAAGGAAATTTTATCAGTAGTCTTATGCATTCAGAAATTTCAGAGTGATTTACTAAACAAAAGATTTTTAGTAAGAGTTGATTAGTGACCAAACAAGTTTTAAAAAATGATGTTCAAAATATTGCATCAAAACAGATTTTTGCAAGATGGCAAGCACTCTTATCAAGCTTTGATTTTGAAATAGAACACATAAAAGGAGAAATGAATTCCATCCCTGATTTTCTCACAAGGGAATTTTTGCAGGGACCCAGAGTCATTTCAGTAATCATGGCTCCTAAGGAGCCTCCCCAGTCAAAAACAAAATCCAAGAGCTCCTATGCAAAACCAGCCCCATCAAAACAATTGGCCTTGACCTCTTCCAGTGTCCCATACAACCAAGTAGTAGCCACAAGCTCCACCCAAATAGTCCCAGCCACAAGAACCACCTCAATAGTGTCTAGGCCCGAGACAACATCGATATCCAAACCAAGTTTTACCCCCAAAAGCCAGTACATCCAAAAACAGTACTACGAGGTCCTAGTATCCCTTGATGAACAACTTACCAAAGGCTGCGGACCCTAATGACATTGCCGGAGGGTATTTTTTAAGGACTGGCAATACTATACCTCAAGCAATGCAAAGTCCCAAGAATTCTATGAGTTCATCCTCATAGATACTGATTCCATCAGGATCAAACAAAACTTTGATAAAACAGACCCTAATCTTGTGACCCACACATCAGTTACTATTCTCAAGATCCTCAGCACTACTGATTGGGGTGCACACCCTTTACAACATAAGAAGTTCTCACAAAACTACCAGCCACAAGAGTACCACTTCTTTGATTACATCGATGCATGGCACCATGCATTCTTATACGAATCGTGAGAATAAGCACTCGTGGTTTTTACGCTTCGATTATAAATTCTCCAGTTCTATCCCAGTCTGGTTCCCAAAATGGTGGACCACTTACGGTCCAATCCTTGACATCTTACCAGATCCCATTTTTGAAGCCTATCATGTATTTTGCCAGCACACTGAACAGATCCCTGAGCAGCCAGATCTCTTAAGGTTTTTTATCCACTGCAAACTTGCATGGATAATGTATTGGGAATATGAGACCACCAGACAAGAGACCGATGAATGGTCCATTGAATCCCTCATCAGAGGATTCAGAGTAAAATGGTGGGATAAATGTGATCTCACAAAATGCTCCAAGGAAACCCTCATCAAAGCCCTTAGCAAGTCCAAGGACAAAGCCCAAATTACAGGCCCAACTAAGGCCCAGTTAACAGGCTCAGCAAAATCCAAGTCCAGCAGCAGCAAGAAGCTCCAGCTTGAAGCCCAGCAAGCAGAAATCGCAGCCCAACTGGCTGCAATAGAATCTGAAGAAGAAGAAGCCCATTCAGAAGGAGCCCATTCTAGTGTAGGATCCATTGGGCCGCATCTCCATCAAGGAGAATACGCCCAAGATCCCAACAGTGAGCCCGAAGAAGTAACGCAACAATTCTCCACCTCATCAGCCAAGTCCACAAGAAGAAACTTGGGCCAGCCTCAGAGACCCAGGAAGTAATCCAGCCTATCACACCCTGGATTCCGGGTATATGGATCCTAGCCAATGGGCAATCCGGGCAACCCGAAAGGGAAAAGGATGCCTACGTTAGTGTGACGTAAGGATAACTCCTATCACACTATTGCCACAACTCGGCAATTAAAATATTGAGTTTAAACAGTGCGAACACAATGTGGAAAACGATCTGTCCCCGGATATGGAATGCCACGTGTCCCCACTACCGATCTGGAAGAATCTTTCTAGAAGACCCTTTTCAAGATGCCTTTCACAAGGCAAACAGTAAAGCAGTGTCGGCACATCCGTCCAAGTTGGGACCCTCCACCCGACATTTCTCAATCATCTTTCGGCCACAGTAAAAGTTTGATTCCATTCTTCTTTCGGCAAAAAGGACAAAAGACGCGTGATTCACGGAGGCACCTCGTGATACGCAAGCCCTGCTCAAGACCCAAAAAAGTCTACTTAAGACCGGACTTCGCAAGAAGGAAGGAGGAGTTTTTCTGGAGAAGAGAACTCAGCTCTATCCTCTCCAGGTCTTCGTCAAGCATTTTAGTTTTTCATTTTTATTTTTCAAGTTGTAAAAGACTTCGAACATCGAAGCACAAGTCCTGTCCTCAAGCCCCAATCTTGTAACCAGACCTGTATCAAGCTTTCGTCCCCGATCAAGGCTTGCCTCCTGCAAGTAGTTACTATTAGTCTTCTCCCAAAACCAGTAAGTTATTTCCAAGACTTGAATGATATCAAGAATGTAATTCAGATCTCCTGTAAAAGCACAAGTTTATAAATTCTTCGCATTTTCTACTTATCTTCAAATCTCATAAGACCAAGTTTTATCATAAGTTTTTCCGCCTTATTTCCCTGAACACAGTCACACACACTGAGCACTCGTAGTACGATCCTTCAGTTTCCACTAAAATATATATATATATATATATATAAAAAATATCCCCAGTGAAATCCCTCAATACTAACTTTCGGTCGAGTGGTGCCTTATCACCCTCCAGACTTGATGGTTTCGGTCGAGTGGAACCTTATAACCATCCAAGTTTGACTTTTGGTCGAGTGGTGCCTTAGCACCCTCAAATTGGATCTTCGGGCCGAGTGGTGCCTTATCTAGATTTTCGGTCGAGTGGTGCCTTGTCACCCTCCAGACTTGATGGTTTCGGTCGAGTGGAACCTTATAACCATCCAAGTTTGACTTTTGGTCCGAGTGGTGCCTTATCAGCCTCAAATTGGATCTTCGGGCCGAGTGGTGCCTTATCTAGATTTTCGGTCGAGCGGTGCCTTATCACCCTCCAGACTTGATGGTTTCGGTCGAGTGGAACCTTCTAACCATCCAAGTTTGACTTTTGATCGAGTGGTGCCTTATCACCCTCAAATTGGATCTTCGGGCCTAGTGGTGCCTTATCTAGATCTTCGGTCGAGTGGTGCCTTATCACCCTCAAATTGGATCTTCGGGCCGAGTGGTGCCTTATCTAGATCTTCGGTCGAGTGGTGCCTTATCACCCTCAAATTGGATCATCGGGCCGAGTGGTGCCTTATCTAGATTTTCGATCGAGTGGTGCCTTATCACCCTCCAGACTTGATGGTTTCGGTCGAGTGGAACCTTATAACCATCCAAGTTTGACTTTTGGTCGAGTGGTGCCTTATCACCCTCAAATTGGATCTTCGGGCCGAGTGGTGCCTTATCTAGATCTTCGGTCGAGTGGTGCCTTATCACCCTCAAATTGGATCTTCGGGCCGAGTGGTGCCTTATCTAGATCTTCGGTCGAGTGGTGCCTTATCACCCTCAAATTGGATCTTCGGGTCGAGTGGTGCCTTATTTAGATCTTTGGTTGAGTGGTGCCTTATCACCCTCAAAATTCTATCCCAGTGGAGTCCCTCATATTCGATCCGGTAGGCCGAGTGGTGCCTTACCTAGGTCTTTGGTCGAGCGGTGCCTTATCACCCTCAAAAATTGTTTGAGCAATAAAGATTTGGTTCTTCCGAGTTTTTCTTTTGAGGATTATCGAAAGATTTCATCGCGATTAACCGCCTATTTTTAGCAACTCTGCCACCTTTGAGCAAAGCGTCGTGATACATGCTCTTGGTGACAAAATTAGTTGGTCTTTTGTCTTTACCCTTGGTCTGTTGGCACAGGCCTCGGCCAAAGAGGGGCAAACTGTAGACACTGATTTTTGTCACCCCCTAATTGGCGATGATGACAATGGGACATGGACGATGGACGACGCACCCCCCTCTTTTCAGACCCAAAGATACCTAGCCCATAGGACCAAGAATCATGCTGAGCACAAAATGATCCATTTTAGGCCCAAAAAAAAGGAAAAATGGCACTGCGCGCCCACGGCGCCGTGGACTATTCCCACGGCACCGTGGGTACCTTCCCACGGCACTGTGGGGAGGTGTACCGGATTTCCACGGCGCCATGAGGGGGTGTGACATCAGCCTACTGACGTCACCCACGGTGCCGTGGAAAAGCCCCCCACGGCGCCGTGGAGGACTTTTCAGCTAGGAGAGAGAAAATGTCCCTCCCTATAAATAGGAGGGTCCCCTCCCACATTTTCCAAGGAATTTTGGGTAGAGAGACCCTCCCCAAGTGATTCCTTGCATCTTTTCCCCCTTTTCACCCTCATTTCTCCTCCTTCTCTCATGAGTGTGTGAGTATGTGAGGTTTACCTGGGGTGGACAGATCCTTCGATTGTCCCTCTGAGTATAGAGCGCTTTGGCTCCTTAGCTTTGGTATCCCGTCTGTGCACGGATAACCATCAAAACTCCCTTGTTACAGACGTTATTTTGTCTGTTTACTCTTTTCCAAATCACTCGAAAGAGCCGTTACTCCGCCGAGAAAGAAGTAGCGTCAGTCCATTCATCCATCTCCCCTGAGCCAGGGGCATACAACCATACAGGTATAATTATTGCATTTTATCGATCCAATGTAGTCCTTTCATGTTTTACCGCTTTAATCTGCACTTTTTACATATATAATGTAGTTTATTGTACTTTAGTTCAATTCATAGCACCTGAATGTAGTTCATAATATCCCCCATCCCCGTAATAAGAGAGAAACAACATTCGTCCTTACGTAGCATCTAATACAGAGAGACCGGCTTCGGCCGGGCGAGGTGGGTGCCTAACACCTTCCCACACTCGTAACCTGACCCCTTACCCAAACCTTTGGTTGGACCATATGGAGTCACGTAGCCTGATTCCGCTCACCACGGGTAGGGCTACACTTAATGGGTCCTAGGCCCTAACCCTAGGTGGCGACTTCTCATTAGGTTAACATATTTTAATGCATGATCCCAATCCCCTATTTATCATATATTGACAATGTTATCCACATCCATACACACACACATGTATCTCCCAAAATCCTATGTCACCAAGACACCAGAAAGAAGGACTGAGGAAACCTTCGTCCCGAAGGACCGCGGTACTTACAGGTTCCGACCGTAATTTGAGACCGAACGCCAAGAACAGGGTTGATTAGAGTTTTGTGGACAACTCATGGTGTAGTCCGATTCTATAAGCTCTAAGGGGTTTGCAGACAATCTTAGGACGAGTCCGATACTTTAGGCTTCCAACTGCAACTCGGGTTTGACATCATTGGGCTTCGCCGTCTTCGGGACCAGGGATGCTACCTAAGGTGTTGTAGTAGTACTATACCCAGACTTAGTATTTGTTGTTAGGTGGATAATAATAAAATGAATTCATGCATTGTACTCATGGACTATTTGTGTATGTTTGTGTGTTCTAATTCACTTGATGGGCTTAGTGAAGCTCAACCCACATGGGATTTTTTTTAAGATTTAGATGTAGAGCATGTTATGTCGAGTGAGCACTAATGATGTTGTGGATGTGGCTGATCATGGTGATGACTAGTGGATTCTAGAGTCCGATGGACACGGAGCCGATTGTGGTTGTCATGAGTATACCTATGGGGCATTATGATCGGGCATGTGTTATTGGTGAAGCCTGATCTCAGTTTAGAACGTGCAGTGGGGATCTTTAGAGGACCATTTCGGCTTGTCGAGACCTTCAAATCAATATGTATTTTGACATATTTTCAGTTCTGATCCGAACCAGACCAGGTGGGTCTTTTGGGGTTCAAGGGGGATTTCTGTACTTTTCTGGGTTAGGGCTTCTTTATAAAGTGTTCTTATCTCGTTGAGAGAGTGATGTGAGATTTTAGGGTCTGTAATATTCTTTAGAGAAGTAGTGAAACCATATTCTATTGCCGGCCGATGTAGCCTACCTTCTTAGGGGTGAACCACGTAAAATCCTTATGTTGTAGTGTTTATTCTTCTGTTCTTTTTTGTTTTCTTCTACAAATCCCATTTCTGGGCATTGTTTTTCTAACAATATGATCCTCAAGAACTCTTTTACTTTATTTACAGTTTGGTGATGTATTTAGTAGGCTTGGCCTAAACTTTACTTTTAGTTATACCTTGTGATGTAATAATTGGGATTTAATTACTACTTATGTCTGGATGGAGATTTGGATGTCTAATGGATAAACTACACACTGTTATGTATATCTTATCACAAATTATCTTCTACACTCTGATTTATTCCATTATATTCTATCTTCCACTGCTTCGATTATATTTATGTTGGGTGGGGACTATGAGGGCTAACTACTACTTCTGAGATCCTGGGGATGTTGGGGTGCTTGTGTGCATCCTAGCCACACTACCCTAATTGTGGGAAGTGGGGTGTGACACTATAACTTGGATAATCCAAAATTGAGTTATGTAGCCCAAGATATTCCTATTTAAAGTTCAGGGTTATTTACTTCAAGTGCTCTACCAGATGCAAATCATGGACTTGGGATGCCAGATCAAAAGTTATTTGAATTCTGCAACTGTTCAAAAAATTCAAAATTTCATCTCAATCATGTGCTTCCCGAGAGCATGGGTTTTTGACTTCGATATAAATTCAAAGTATAGGATTCTGATACACTTGCTCAATGAAATGCCTTGTTGGGCCAGCGTGTGTGGGCCTTTGCTTGCATGCCGCCCAACACACATGGCTTGGTCCATGGCCTTGCTTGTGCTGCACTTGGTGTAGGCACACTCATATTGGTTGCAGGCGTGGCTGAGCTACTTGCAGGCATGGCCGCAATAGCTGTTAACCAGCCTGCCATGCATGCTCCTCATGGCCACTTGGTTTGCCATATCAACGACTGTAGACACCTCCTATGCCAAGTTAGCTCACTGTAGACACCTTCTATGCCTCCTTGTGAGTCCCACACAAACATAATACTGCACAACCACCTCAAAATGCACAATGCCACTCCAAGCCTCCTTACTTTATATACTGCCATTGAACTGTCTACTATGCAAAATTACCAAAATACCCCTAGTCTTCATAGACATTGTATGATGAATCTAAACATTGCCTGAACTGTCAAATAAGCCTGTATGCTATCTGAACACATCCACTGGTGAATATATGACCCTTAGTCCATCATAGACATTGTATGATGAATCTAAACATTGCCTGAACTGTCAAATAAGCCTATATGCTATCTGAACACATCCACTAGTGAATGTATGACCTTGAAAACCTCTCAAATATGCTTGAATTATTTTGAACACATCTGATCACATTTCCATCATGTTGTAATCATGTCAAACATGAGTAATCATCAGTCAACACACCAAACCATACCAGAACATGCAAAACACATATAACATCATTATCAGAGCCTGTGTACAATCACCAAAATGCCCATAAACTTCAAATACACTGTCAAATGAGCCCAAACACCTGAGATATAATTTGAAGACCTCAATGCCTACACATTGACCCAAATTGCCAACTGTTAAACAAAATGGGTTGGGCCCATGGGCTCCCTCTTGGGGAAGCTGTGGGACCCACAGACCCACTAGGGTTAGAGGAGGACCCTACATAAATATAATGCGTAAGAGGGAGCCTACGCATAAGAGATTGCCACAGCCCCTCTCTTTCCTTTGTCTCACGTTCTCTCTCCCTCACTCTCTAGCTCTCGTTCGGCTCTCTCTTTGTGTTTTGATCACGCCTTTGTGCGCATGTGTATCGCTTAGGGATTCCATCTTGTTCCCTTGGATTTGGAGTGTGGAATCTCCATTAGAGAAACGTAACGATTTTGTGGATCATTGTGAAGCTTGTGACATTAGAGTTCGTGCATATCGACTCGTAGGGCAACCGGATCCTTTCCGCTACGCGGAAATCAACATCGAGTAGTAGCAGTAGAAGATTGTGAGCCCGTGGTTGCTACCGCTATGCCCAGCCAGCCACAAAGGGTAGATTCAAAGTTCTTTTATATTTTGTTATTTTAGGGTTTTTGGGAAGAAGATGGATGAAGAGAGAATCTCCTCACCCATCATCTTTCTCTTTTTTCCCCCAAAATCGAGGAATTATTGCAAAGGATGAGCCCTATCCTTATTAATGGGCTGGGTAGTGTGCATCAATGCATGTATAATGCACTATGTTCTAAGGGTGCAAGTTTGGCCCTGTCGGCCTGAACCCGCCCTGGCCCGCCTTGAGCCCCAACAGGGCCTGGGCTGAGATATTTGGCCCTAAGGGCGGGTCAAGGCTGAAAATTTCTGGCCCTAAGTCAGGGTCGGGTCGGGTTAGGGTTAAGGCCTTGGGCTAAGCTTGGCTCGGCCCGGCCCGACCCTGATTTAAGTTATACTATAAAATATATATTGATATAATATATACATTATAAACTTTAAATGTCACCCCCATTTTTTTTTATATAATATATTATATATGAAGACAACAAATGTTATAATACATTTTATTATATTATTATTTTATGTAAAATTGATAATGTTCTTCCCGGTCCATTCCAGCCCCTGCATTTCTTTCCCCCTCCCCATGATCAAGGCCAATCAGGGTTAGCCCGGCCAGACCTTGAGGGCGGGTCAGGGTTGGATTTTTCTGGCCTTGAGTTAGGGTCGGGTCGGGCCTGGGCCCAGCTAAGGGGACTTAGGGTTGGGTTAGGGTTCTATAAAGCCCGGCCCAACCCGACCCTATTGCAGCCGGACTATGTTCTCTTGGATTTTAGAAACCCTTATTGGGCTTAAGTCTTGTGGGCTTAAATTAAATACTGATTTAATGATCAGTCTGTTATGTTTTTTGGTACTACAACTGTGTGCAGCCCGTGGCCTATGGCTGCAGAATTGCTTTGGAAATGTGCATTGTTGGCATTTTCTTAT